>NC_045978.1:17997130-18083012 GCF_010909765.2 Amblyraja radiata | reverse complement strand
CTTCTGCCCAAGGACATGTGCCTGGTAGTATGCCTTTAGTATGCTAGTGAGTTGTAGAATCTGGAGGGAGTTGATGGGAAAGTGGGGAGAATAGGTTACAAAGAAAACCAGTAAGGGAATGGATTTGCTCTGACTGCACAAGGGCTTTAAGCAAAATGGCCCTCCTTCTATGTGATGAGGAAATATATACGATGAAACCAGCCAGTCCCAATGACTGAAAATGTCTCGCTGTGATGATTTGATCAGGGTTATGGTGTCATGTTTTCTGAAAACATAGCATCAGGAAATTCTTCCCATACCTCACATTCCCTCATGATGTGGAAGAAGGCCATTCAACCTCTTGAGTCTATGCTGCCTCAGAGTAATCTGGTCCTTTCACACATGCCCATGTGAGATGTGCCAAGAGGGCATCAGGAGGACTGTTGGGTCCATCGTGGGAAGATCCTGGCAGGAACTTGCCCCTACAGGTGTGCAGCAATGAAATAAATATAGATCACTCCCTCTCAAAAAATGTCAGGCTGTACTAGCCACCATCCACGGTTACAATTGGAACAGGCATTCATTTGATCTATCGGTATATATTGATTGCTGGTATGTGAAGAAAGGAACTGCAGATGCTGGTTTAAACCAGATAGATACAAAATGCTGCAGTAACTCAGCAGGACAGGCAGCATCTCTGGAGAGAAGGAATGAGTGATGTTTCGGGTTGAGAGCCTTCTCAGACTAGAGTCAGGAGAAAGGGAAATGAGAAATATAGATGGTGATGTGGAGAGATATAGAACAAATTAATGAAAGATATGCAAAAAAGTAATGATGATGAAGGAAACTGGCCATTTTTAACTGTTTGCTAGATGAGAAAAATAAGCTGGTGTGAGCTGGGTGGGGGAGGATGGAGAGAGAGGGAATGCAGGGGTTATTTAAAGTTTGAGAAATCAATGTTCATACCACTGGGTTGTAAGCTGCCCAAGCGAAATATGAGATGCTGTTCCTCGAATTTACGTTTAACCTCACTGACAATGGAGGAGGCCTAGGACAGAAAGGTCAGTGTGGGAATGGGAAGGGGAATTAAAGTGTTTGGCAACCGGGAGATGAGGTAGGTTTAGGCAGACTGAGCGAAGGTCTTCAGCGAAACAATCACCCAGTCTACGTTTGATATAAGAGTCCACATCTTGAACAACGGATACAGTAGATGAGGTTGGAGGAGGTGCAAGTGAACCTCTGCCTAACTTGAAAGAACTGTCAGGATCCCACGACAGAGTCGAGCAAGGAGGTATAGGGACAGGTGTTGCATCTCCTGCGTTTGCAGGGAAAGGTGCCAGGGGAGGGAGCAGTTTGTGTGGGAAGAGATGAGTTAGCCAGGGAGTGGAGGGAACAGCCTCTGCGGAAGGTGGAAGGGGTGGAGATGGGAAAATGTGACTAGTGGTGGGATCCCGTTGTAGGTGGCGAAAATGTCAGAGGATTATTTGTTGTATGCGACGGCTGATGGGGTGAAAGGTAAGGGCTAGAGGGACTCTGTCTCTATTGTGACAGAGATACGCTGCATCTGCACCCAAGATGAGGTGTTCCATACCAGGACATCCGAGAAATCCTCATTCTTTAGGGAATGCAGGTTCCTATTTTCCATCATAGATGAGGCCCTCACATGTGTCTCCTTGGTACTCCACATCTATGATGGAAGATGGGAACCCCATTCCCTAAAGAATGAGGACATCTCAGATATGGAACCCTTAAAGCCCTGTCCCACGGTACGAGTTCATTCCAAGAACTCTCCCGAGTTTGCCCTGATTCGAACTCGGAGATTTACAGTAATGGCCACTCGTCGGTACTCAGGGCTCTCGTGGTTATTTTTCAACATGTTGAAAAATCTTCATGAGTCTTCCCGTGCTTACCACGAGTTTGATTTATTTTTTAAACTCGGGAGAGCTCTTGGAATGAACTCGTACCGTGGGACAGGGCTTTTAATCTTGGGTGCAGATGCGGTGTAGACAGAGGAATTGGGTGTAGAATCCATGGAGGAAGCAGGGTGGGAAGAAGTGTAGTCGAGATAGTTCTGGGAGTCAGTGGGCTTGTAATAGACATCAGTCAATAGTCTATCTCCTGCGATGGAGACGGTGAGATCAATAAAGGGGAGGGAGGTCCGAGATGACTCATGTGAATTTGTGTGCAGGATGGAAATTGGTGGTGGTTAATTAAATCATGGTATGACCTGCTGGGGTGGGAGATTGCAACCTGCACGTGGTCCGCCCTGTTTCGACGAATGCAATCAACCTGGCGCGCACAATCAAGTAAGATCTAATAGAACAAGTTGTCCTACAACTTTAGGCTGTGCACGCCATACGCAAGAAGAAGAAGTATGACCTGCTTGTGGTTGTATTGTTGTTTTATCCAAGTTACCAATAGAAAACAGATGATAATTGATTCAATATCTAACTAAATGAGTCAGCAAATAATTATAGCCAGGTTAAGTGAGTAGGCAAAAGAAAAAGATAGTTAAGGCATAATAAAGGTAAAATTGAATTTGGTGTGGAGAAAGAAAAAGAATCATATATTTCAAAATAGTAAATGTTGATGTCAGAGGTATCTGGAAATGTATATAAAATAAATGAAGTTAATATACAACAAGCAATTAAAAGTAAAAATTGGTTAGGTTTTATTGAAAAGATTGCAGTACAGAAGTCGCTCCATTTGTGCATCTATAATTCTGTGTACAGCTCTGTTCACCACACATCTGGAAGGAGATACTTGTCTCGCCAATGAGTACTGTAGATTCACTTAATTAAGTCCTAGAATGAAGGTCTAAACATTTGGGAAGTGCTTGATAAGGATGGGCCTATGTCCATTGGAAGTTGGAGGAATGAGAGATGATTTTATTCAAAATAAGATTCTCAGACAGATTGAGAGCATGGATAACTGGAGATTTGAAACCTAAGAGACATATCTCAGCACAGGGAGAGACCATTTAAGATTGAGATGTGGTAAAAATTCTTTACTCAGAGGGCTGTGAATCTTTGAAATGCACTACCCTGAGGAAGGCTGCGGATGCCAAGCGGATTAGTTTATTGAAGCTTGAGACTGATATATTTTTGGACTGTGAAGCAAGGGATATGAGGATCAAGTGGGAAAGTGGGCATAACAGAGCCAACCGTAACAATAAATGAGAAAGCAAGTTCAAGCCCTCTCCAGCCTGTACCTGTTACATTTTTCCTCTGCTCCAAATTTTATTTGTATTTGTATTTATATCTACATTCTGTCACAGATTGAAAAAAACAAAATTGCCTTTTAAATTGATTCATCTTCTGGAATATTTTGCAAAAAAGTCAAAGATTCAATATGCTAACAAATCTTTTTAATTAAGCATAGTCATGAGGTTAATAGTATTTCAGAAATGTGAGCCCTATATTTTCTCTTTCCACAGTAAAACATAGGTTGGATATTAATATGGAGTGGGACTCTACCCAGTCAATCCGTCCCTGCTCATCTGCACTTTCAAAGTGGATCTGGCTAGGACAACCTCCCCAATGTGGGAATCTTAATTCAGTATGCCAGCTCTGGCATGTTAATGTCAGATGTGGTTGGGGGTTGGGGATTTACCATAACCAATCAATGTCCATTTCGAACATGCAAGATATAATTCTTGCAGCCAGTACTGAGTGGAATCACGATTAATTCTCAGGCTGATAGGATTAATAATTGAAGAGAGATTGTGTAATATTTCCCCTACATTCTCTGATTGATAATTAGATCAATATAGCTGATTATTGCAATTTTATTGGTGAAACAATAACAATATTTCTCTTGCAAATTACATGTGATAATCATTTTCATACTTTGCCAATGTGGCTGTAATGAGCTAACAGCCGCAATGATGCAGAATACAAATGTGTAACGGTGGTTTTGTTTCCTTGTACACCTCTGCTAACTAGGATTAAGCATTTACACCTCATAACAACACAGGTTAGACCCAATTCCGCTCCTCACAGTAAGGAGAATGATTATTTAATGAAAATAACTTGCCTGCCTTCCTTCCTAAAAGTACAAACTCTGACTGAGTAAAATTCCAGATATATCAACCATCTTGTAGTCCCTTCTCCGTAGGCCCATTTTGTTGGTGCTGTGATCACTGACTCTACACATACACATAGTGCCACATATCCATGCATAGGAAGGAACTGCAGATGCTGGTTTAAATCGAAGATAGACACAAAGTGCTGGAGTAACTCAGCGGGACAGGCAGCATCTTTGGAGAGAAGGAATGGGCGATGTTTTGGGTTGAGGCCCTTCTTCAGAAGAAGGGTCTCAACCCAAGGGAAGTGGAGGAGAGCCGGGCTGCCAAATGAAGAGAGAGAGAGAAGCGGCTTCTGACTCTGGAAACCCACAGCTGTGCCAACAGTGATGAGAAGTTTAAGCACGTGATCCTATAGCGGAGAGGAGTAGATTCAGCGCGTGAGGAGGCGCTGCCCCGAGATCTGTAGAACAAAGAAGCTATAGCGAAACGGAGCTGTAGAATGTTTGTTCTGCAGAACTTTCTCGATCTCTCTGCGCCTTTAATCCACAGCGGTGGGGGGGCGGGGCCAGGATGCAGGTGGGCCTCAATTGGTCGGCATGTGGGCATTGTGACGTCAGCAACTGGTGAGCGCCGTTTATATTTTAAAAATTGAGTTTTGTGATCAATTTTATTCAAAATCTGGGGAAATAATTGACCAAGGAGTGGATTTCTGAACTCATAAGTTAAATCCTTACCGAAATATGTTAAAATCTCCGCATTTTTGCATCTGGTTTTCAAGGAAATACATTTCACATGCAAAATGACACACACACATCTACACACACACACACACACACACACACACACACACACACACACACACACACACACACACACACACACACACACACACACACACACACACACACACACACAGTTTTAATAGATATATGATGTGTTGTATCTTGATTTGTGTTCGAGTCGACTCATTACACCACAGATTGTTGTTTTCCTGCTTTAAGCTTGGCCTGACATGCTGAGGCGATATGGCCCTTCTTCTGGCAGTTATAGCACTGGGCTATTTTGAACTGACAAAATTGGGATGAGTAATTACCGTTGCAACGATAACAACTGGCTGAACTCGAATCCCCGCCATTCTTTGGTTTTGGTTTAGCACCTCATGGTATGGCCATAGGCACTGCCTTGTGACTGTAAACGGCCACTGCAGTCTGCGGTGAACGAAACTCACCAGCATTCTTGGATGCCATCTCCATTGTGGTAGCAATCTTGCATGCTTTCTCGAATGTAAGATCTGGAGTGTTCATGAGTTAGGACTGAATTCGTTCATCCACTAGACCACAAACAAATCTGTCGCGTAGTGCTGGTCCAAGAACGGTTCCAAAGTTACAGTGCAAAGTTAAATTTTTCAAGGCAACAATATACTAATTGATTGTCTCATTCTGCTTCTGGTTTCTAGTGCCAAATTAATAGATTTCTGCAATTTCCAGAGGCTTTGGGTTTAAATGCTCCTCCAACTTCTACATAATGTCATTGAATGGCACGTCTTTTGCCTTTACGGGTGCAAGGAGATTCAGGAGTGTGCCGTACACTTCAGGACCGATCTCTGTGAGCAGAATCGCTTTCATGCGTTTGCAAAAGGCCTTATTTATTTCAGTCACTATCTCTCCTTCACCACTAATCTCCATTATGTTGTTTGCCGTGAAAAACGTTTGCTCTCTCCATATAGGAGCTGAACGGCTCTCTGCTTGTCAAAAGTGCCAAGTTTTCCGATGTAGCCCGTGGATGCTGCCATCGCGCCGTTCTCTTTTTTGTCTTTGAAAGTCCATTCAAAAACCCCGATTTCCTGTCTGGTCTGGTGTAACAATTCACCTAAAACTTAGCTGTACAAAGGCTATTCAGCTTGAGGAACTCGACAAAAATAAAATCTTATACAATCCCAAGGACGGCATCTTGCCACGTAGGCACAACATAGAGATAGCCTGACTAACTCTCGATTGATTTGTCCAGCTGCTGTTTTAAGCTACAGTCCCCTGCATAGAAGGGTCTGCGGCCTATCGTGCCCAGCTCGCAAACAACTGCGACACAACTTCGTATTTACTGTTTAAAATGTTAAACAATACTGCATGTTGCAAAACAGTCCTGCACTGTATTTAAAGGATGTGTTCACAAACTCTATCCCATCCGCGTCGCCAATTTTGTTATATTCCGGAGGGCAGAATGAATAACAACTTACACGCAGGTTGCCTGGATCACGAGAGAGAGATTTATTACCCAACATTCCCTGCTTATATTGAACACCAACTTATTAACATATACATGAATATGTATGAATACATTACAATTACCTTCCATCACAGGGGGGGAGCCACTGCGGTGGATGTTTATGTTAACTTTTATTTTATGTGACTGTGTGTCTTGTTGCTTTTTGGTAACTCAAATTTCACTGTACCTTTATTGGTACATGTGACAATAAACTGGCCTTGAAACCTTGACCTTGAACCTTGAAATCATATTTGCCCAGAAACAGTCAGGATATTTAATAAACGCCTGACAAGAGCAGGTCTGCTTGTTACTATCCAAATTAAAGTTGAAACCTTCATTGCGATCTATCAGTCTTTGCAGTACGCTTGACTAACCTCGACATTTAAACATTCTGCCATTTCATTCCAGTTAACAGGACCAGTGCACAATCCCTCCCGTGAGTTCTTTTCACATTTCTTAATTCTTTCACAAAGCCTTTTTCATCATTGAAGTGACTATAGTTAATCATCTGCACCCTTCCTCCCCACTAACCCGCCCCCACCCGTTCCCCCCCCCACCCCCATCCCCCCCCCCCCCATCCCCCACACCCTCTGTCACCAATTACCTTTGCTTTCTGATAAACCTTTTATTCACACTTGTTTAACAAGAGCAGGCCACCTTGAAGCCAGCAGTGCCTTTCACTGTGAACAAAGTACATTTGTGACGGTTATCTTGGAGTGCAGTGCTAATTATATGTAATTGTGAAACATTTATGAACATTACAGTTTTTGAAATAGAAACAATTGATTTCAATTTTGGCCTTTGCTATTTTACTTCGGAGTCACGTGAGTGACTACGTGAAGAACCCCGCCAGGACGCATGCGTGTCATATCGCTACACGCATTGCAACGAGTCACAGCAGGGGGAACGACGTTCCCTTAGCGGCAGAATTTGAAAGCCGGGAACAGCAGGTAAGGAGACTCTGCGTTCCTTCTACTTACCTTACAGGTGGAGGCATGGACCAGATCCACGAAGGCTGTGAAAAAGCTGGCGGGGGAGAACAGCGGAGTTGCGGGCAGCCGGCAGCAGCAGCCAACGGCACGCCAATCTCCTGAAATGGGAACAGCTGTGCCCGACTTCGCTCCCGCACCAGCCACGGCCGGGCAGTGGAGCGAAGCAAAAAACTAACAGAGTCGTTGACTCCGATGAGTCCGACTCTGAATAGCTGCGAGCGGCCAGTGCCCGTGAGCATTGGGGCCGGTTGGAGCGGCTTCAGGAGCAGCCGCGAGCGGCCAGTGCCCGTGCGCATTGGAGCCGGTTGGAGCAGCTGGGAGCGGGGAACAAGAGCAGCCGCGACGGCCAGTGCCCGTGAGCATTGGAGCCGGTTGGAGCGGCTGCAGGATCAGGAGCAGCCGCGAGTGGCCTATGCCCGAGAGCATAAGAGCCAGTTGGAGCGGCTGCTGGAGGAAATACTCCAAAGTGGCAGGCTCCGGGAGATGGAGACTAGCCACAGTGGGCAGTTAGTAAGCCCCACAGCAGTACCTCTTGTGGGGCTGCACAGTGTTTCTCCCTCATCAGAGGATAGCACGGAGGGTCAATTCTGGGCTGACCCTGGAGAGGGGAGTGATCAACATACCCCTAGTATGCCTGGGGTGAAAGAAAACATGTTGGATATGGTGTCCCAGTTTATCCAACCCGACCAAACTGGCCTAAACCTGGAGCCGAAAATAGCGGCAAGCATTGACTACATGTCTTTTAACCAACTACAGGGACAGGCATTATCGGACACCACGGCACGACACTTACCACCAGGGAATTGCAAGTCGCTAAATGTTCCCAGTGTCAACCAGTGCATCTGGAAACATGTCGGGGCATCAATTAGAACCAGGGACTTAAAAATACAGAAAGTCCTAAAAGTCCTAACAGCAGGAATTACGGCTTTTGCCCGCACATTGAATGAGCAAAACATGACCCAAGACCACCAAGATGCACTGGCTTTACTCTGCAACTCACAATACGAGTTAAACAATATTGGGAAAAGTGCTATCCAACTGGCTTTAGAACCCAAATTTGCACTACTATGGCCAAAAACATCACCCCTACGCACCCACCAGTCGGCCAAGACAAACTGGAGAAAGCGCAAAAACCAGGAACACCCAACATCGGTCTTTTTTAGGCCATGGCCCAGACCGACCTTCCTGGAAAATGTGCAAGCCCTCAACACCAACCCAACTACAGACCCAGACAACGGCGCCTCAACGTCCACGGAGGATGCCGAAGAAGTAACACACCTACCACTGGTAACCATGGAGGTAGGTGGGTCTGGTTCCTTAAGAATTAAAGGGAGCATGGAAGTTGGTGGGAGATTACGATATTATTTGGATGCATGGAATAAGTTAACTACCGACACTTATATTCTAAGCAGTATCCAGAGTTATACCATAGAATTTATGCAAAAACATAACCCTTCAGTTCAGCATGTACCGAACCGAATGTTCGTGCTCACCGGCATAGAAAAATCTAAAGCACATGCTGAATTACAGCGGCTATATAAAAATGGAGTAATTGAGAAAACCCAACACGAATCACAGGGATTCATGTCCAACATCTTTATAAAAAACAAGAAAGATGGTGGTTGCCGCATCATCGTCGATTTGACTACTTTGAATACCTTTGTACAATATATTCATTTCAAGATGGAAACCTTTGTTACTGCTAAGCAATTGATTTCCGAAGGCTACTACATGGCAAGCATCGATTTAAAAGATGCTTACTATACAGTACCCACAAGAGGTGACCACAGATGTTATTTAAAATTCAACTGGATGGGTCAGCTCTGACAATACAGGGCACTACCTAATGGTCTAACATCAGCCCCAGGCTGTTCACAAAAATTTTGAAACCAGCCCTAGCGTTACTGCAGAAACAAAAACACATGGTAATGGCATATCTAGATGACATACTTATTGTTGGCAAAACTTTGGAATTGGCTAAACAAGTGGTAATAGCCACAAAACAATTGTTTGAAAAACTGGGGTTTATCATCCATCCAGTTAAGTCTAAATTAACGCCTTCAACAAAAATGGATTATGTGGGGTTCACCATTAACTCAGTTCTCATGTCAGTGACTTTTCCGAAAGAAAAGGTTACAGCCTCAATAGAGGCTTGTAGCGAAATCATTGACATCACCAAACCATCCATTAGACTGGTAGCTAGAATAATTGGGAAGATAGTGGCTGCATTTCCAGCCACACAATTCGGACCTTTACACTATCGAAATTTACAGAGAGCAAAAATAAGAGCACTCAAAATTAATGGTGGCCATTTTGACAGACCAATGAAGCTGCCAACAGAGGCCATAATGGAACTAAAATGGTGGGAACATAACATCAGGTATTGTTCCAATCCAATAATTATCAGCAACCCGTCTATGGTACTACAAACTGATGCCAGTGCACTTGGTTGGGGTGCTGCCAATTCCATCTCCAGCTGTGGAGGGAGATGGAATGCACAGGAGGCATCATTATTACAAACACTGGGCATAAACTACCTGGAAATGTTAAGTGCATTCCATGGCCTTAAGTCATATTGTTCTGGGTTAAATCACCAGCATGTTAGACTACAAATTGACAACACCACCGTGGTAGCATATATCAACCATATGGGTGGAAACAAATCGACATCATGTGACAATCTGGCCAACACAATTTGGCAATGGTGTATCCAGAGAGATATTTGGATATCAGCTATCTACTTACCAGGTAAACTAAATTTAGTGGCAGACACCAGGTCATGCAAATTCAATGAAAACACTGAATGGATGTTGGATAAAAATGTATTTGCTGAAATTACAGCATGGTATGGAACACCAGATATCGATCTTTTCGCATCCAGGCTCAATCACCAGTTATCAAATTATGTTTCATGGGAACCAGACCTGGGGCAGCGGCAACAGATGCATTTTCGCTGCATTGGGGGAAATTGTTTATTTATGCATTCCCTCCTTTCTGCCTCATCAGTCGGGTATTAAGGAAAACACAGCAAGACTCTGCGTCTGGTATTTTGATAGTACCCGATTGGCCTACTCAACCATGGTTCCCGGTGATACTAGACATGATATTAGAACCATGCATCACCATCCATCATAGACCTAATTTACTGGTCCATCCGGTAACAAAGGAAAGATCACCCACAGATCTATGCACATCCCGTCTGTTTTGGAATTCCTGGCAAGCCTCCATTACGATGAGAGGCTCAGTCATAGTGCCATCAACTGCGCCAGAAGTGCTCTGTCAACATACCTGTGGCAAGGAACAGAGCGGCATTCTGTTGGGACACACCCTGGTAACCAAACTCATGAGGGGCATTTTAATGTTAATCCCCCAAGAACCAGGTACTCCCAAATATGGGATGTGAGCATTGTACTGACCATGTTAAGAAACTGGTCTCCAGTTACGGCTCTGTCCCTACAGAAACTGACTATGAAACAGTCATGCTGATGGCCTTGGTCACGGCACAAAGGGTCCAGTCACTACAGAACCTAAGGCTGGACAACATGATTATTTCATCTGGAAATTTAACTTTTCACATCAATGAATTAGTCAAACAGAACAGACAGGGGTCAGCAGGCCTAAAAACAGAATTCAGGGCATACCCGACAGATGATTGTCTCTGTATTGTAACACACTTACTATTATATATGGAGTATATAGGTATGTTGCAAAGCCTACCTGAAGCGTCCTTGAAAATCTTCCGTTGTGGGTGTGCGCGATTTTGGCGCCGTTTAGAGGGGGCGGGTTTAAAACGCGATTTTCTCTAAGCTGTTCCAATCGAAAATGTTCAGCCTAGTTAATTATTAACGAAAAATCGCTGGAAGACCCCGTCGCAAAAGCTATTATTAGGTTTAAAGGCCTTGAATAATAGTTATAGTAGTTTAAAAATCAATCTTTAAACCCGCGACCGTCACCAACCGCTGGGTCTCATAAAGCAAATAGCAGAAGTTAGGTTGTATATTTTTACATTAAAAAGGGCTTCTAAAGATCCCGTTATACAAAGTTTACTATTGCGAGTAGCTCAATTTGGCCCCATTATATCGCGCAGTATTTTTCTCGGCATTTGAGGCACAAATCTACCGCAATGTGAACGTTCTAAACCAGCGCGTTCCACAGGGACCCACTGGAAAGCTGATTTAAATGGGCATTTATTTACAGCAATTAAACACTAAATTCCTTCCATTTGGCCTATAAATTAATGTAAATGAGATTTAAAAATCATGTTTTATTGTGAATTATTTGTGAATATTATTTGGACATTTAGGCTATTTAAAAATGTTAATCATTTATTAAGAAATGGATAGATGTTTAGATCTAGTAATTGAAGTCTGAAATTAGCTACAATTAGGTAACTAACTAATTATATGCTTTAATTTCAGGTCATCCAAGTAAGATTATTTTATATTTGTTTCAGAATGCTTCAATCTATGATAACTGAAAATTTCATTCAGTTCTCTTAATTTTTAAGAAAGTTATGGGCTTTTGACTGTTCACGATCACAGCTTTTTTGTTATGTCCATAGAAAATCAATAGGGAACAAGATGCTCATTTCCCAGTATGAAAATGGCCATAACTTTTTAAATACTTGAGATATGAAAGTGAATTAGGTGTCAAATTAAACTTATTTTTATGCTTTATCTGATGGGATAAATTACAGACTTGATTTTTAAAATCTCAAAATTTTGTAACATTGCTAGAGTATACTAAGATCATCAGAGGGAAAGAAATGTCACTTTTAATCAGCTACAAACAGCCACTCAAAACAGTGACAGTCCAGACCATCTCTAGATGGCTAAAACAGGTCCTAATAAGGCTGGAGTAGACACTAGCATTTTAAATCTCACTCCACCAGGGCTGCCGCTACATCGGCAGCTATGAAGTTGGATGTTCCTATGGACCAAATCCTCAAGACAGCAGGATGGTCAACGGAGAAAACTTTCCAACGACTTTATAACAAACCAGTCATTAAACTTGGAACATTTGCAGAAACAATTTTAAGTTCTGTAATATAATTTACCCCATAAATAAGGGCTATAATTTGGTGTTAATATATTTATCGTTGGGTTTTCAATATCGTATTGATGTCTAATGATGTTAACACTATTCTCCCCATAATCAAGGCAGATGTGATGCATGGACTCGTTTCCACGGCATGAAATCACAGAGCTTTAAAATCTTAGCAAGGTGAAAAGTAAAAGTGGCAGGCCGGAAAATCCAGGGCAAAAATCAAAAAGGGCCACTTTTCAACAAAATTGTATAAGGGGGTAAGAGTGTTGTAAAAACAAGCCTGAAGGCTTTGTGTCTCAATGCAAGGAGCATTCGTAATAAGGTGGATGAGTTGAATGTGCAGATAGCTATTAATGACTATGATATAGTTGGGATCACGGAGACATGGCTCCAGGGTGACCAAGGCTGGGAGCTGAACATCCAGGGATATTCAATATTCAGGAGGGATAGAGAGAAAGGAAATGGAGGTGGGGTAGCGTTGCTGATTAGAGAGGAGATTAACGCAATGGAAAGGAAGGACATTAGTTTGCAGGATGTGGAATCGGTATGGGTAGAGCTGCGAAACACTAAGGGGCAGAAAACGCTGGTGGGTGTTGTGTACAGGCCACCTAACAGTAGTAGTGAAGTTGGAGATGGTATCAAACAGGAAATTAGAAATGCGTGCGACAAAGGCAAAACCGTTATAATGGATGACTTCAATCTACATATAGATTGGGTGAATCAAATTGGCAGGGGTGCTGAGGAAGAGGATTTTTTGGAATGTATGCGGGATAGTTATCTAAATCAACATGTAGAGGAACCAACGAGAGAGCAGGCTATTTTAGACTGGGTATTAAGTAATGAGGAAGGGTTAGTTAGCAGTCTTGTTGTACGTGCCCCCTTGGGCAAGAGTGACCATAATATGGTTGAGTTCTTCATTAGGATGGAGAGTGACATTGTTAATTCAGAAACAATGGTTCTGAACTTAAAGAAAGGTAACTTTGAGGGTATGAGACGTGAATTGGCCAAGATTGACTGGCAATTAATTCTAAAAGGGTTGACGGTGGATATGCAATGGAAGATATTTAAAGACTGCATGGATGAACTACAAAAATTGTTCATCCCAGTTTGGCAACAGAATAAATCAGGGAAGGTAGTGCATCCGTGGATAACAAGGGAAATCAGGGATAGTATCAAAGCGAAGGATGATGCGTACAAATTAGCCAGAAAAAGCAGCATACCGGAGGACTGGGAGAAATTCAGAGACCAGCAGAGGAGGACAAAGGGCTTAATTAGGAAAGGAAAAATAGATTATGAAAGAAAACTGTCAGGGAACATAAAAACTGACTGCAAAAGTTTTTATAGATATGTGAAAAGAAAGAGATTAGTTAAAACAAATGTAGGTCCCTTGCAGTCAGAAACAGGTGAGTTGATCATGGGGAACAAGGATATGGCGGACCAATTGAATAACTACTTTGGTTCCGTCTTCACTAAGGTAGACATAAATAATCTGCCGGAAATAGCAGGGGACCGCGGGTCAAAGGAGTTGGAGGAATTGAGTGAAATCCAGGTTAGCCGGGAAGTGGTGTTGGGTAAATTAAATGGATTAAAGGCCGATAAATCCCCAGGGCCAGATAGGCTGCATCCCAGAGTACTTAAGGAAGTAGCTCCAGAAATAGTGGATGCATTAGTAATAATCTTTCAAAACTCTTTAGATTCTGGAGTAGTTCCTGAGGATTGGCGGGTAGCAAACGTAACCCCACTTTTTAAGAAGGGAGGGAGAGAGAAAACGGGGAATTACAGACCAGTTAGTCTAACATCGGTAGTGGGGAAACTGCTAGAGTCAGTTATTAAAGATGGGATAGCAGCACATTTGGAAAGTGGTGAAATCATTGGACAAAGTCAGCATGGATTTACAAAAGGTAAATCATGTCTGACGAATCTTATAGAATTTTTCGAGGATGTAACTAGTAGCGTGGATAGGGGAGAACCAGTGGATGTGGTGTATCTGGACTTCCAGAAGGCTTTCGACAAGGTCCCATATAAGAGATTAACTTACAAACTTAAAGCACACGGCATTGGGGGTTCAGTATTGATGTGGATAGAGAACTGGCTGGCAAACAGGAAGCAAAGAGTAGGAGTAAACGGGTCCTTTTCACAATGGCAGGCAGTGACTAGTGGGGTGCCGCAAGGCTCAGTGCTGGGACCCCAGCTATTTACAATATATATTAATGATCTGGATGAGGGAATTGAAGGCAATATCGCCTAGTTTGCGGATGACACTAAGCTGGGGGGCAGTGTTAGCTGTGAGGAGGATGCTAGGAGACTGCAAGGTGACTTGGATAGGCTGGGTGAGTGGGCAAATGTTTGGCAGATGCAGTATAATGTGGATAAATGTGAGGTTATCCATTTTGGTGGCAAAAACAGGAAAGCAGACTATTATCTAAATGGTGGCCGACTAGGAAAAGGGGAGATGCAGCGAGACCTGGGTGTCATGGCACACCAGTCATTGAAAGTGGGCATGCAGGTGCAGCAGGCAGTGAAGAAAGC
The DNA here is from genome assembly GCF_010909765.2 of Amblyraja radiata. Taxonomy (NCBI): domain Eukaryota; kingdom Metazoa; phylum Chordata; class Chondrichthyes; order Rajiformes; family Rajidae; genus Amblyraja; species Amblyraja radiata. The sequence continues at coordinate 18,068,177 of NC_045978.1, read as the reverse complement.
GAATGGTATGTTAGCTTTCATAGCAAAAGGATTTGAGTATAGGAGCAGGGAGGTTCTACTGCAGTTGTACAGGGTCTTGGTGAGACCACACCTGGAGTATTGCGTACAGTTTTGGTCTCCAAATCTGAGGAAGGACATTATTGCCATAGAGGGAGTGCAGAGAAGGTTCACCAGACTGATTCCTGGGATGTCAGGACTGTTTTATGAAGAAAGACTGGATAGACGGTTTATACTCTCTAGAATTTAGGAGATTGAGAGGGGATCTTATAGAAACTTACAAAATTCTTAAGGGGTTGGACAGGCTAGATGCAGGAAGATTGCTCCCGATGTTGGGAAAGTCCAGGACAAGGGGTCACAGCTTAAGGATAAGGGGGAAATCCTTTAAAACCGAGATGAGAAGAACTTTTTTCACACAGAGAGTGGTGAATCTCTGGAACTCCCTGCCACAGAGGGTAGTCGAGGCCAGTTCATTGGCTATATTTAAGAGGGAGTTAGATGTGGCCCTTGTGGCTAAGGGGATCAGAGGGTATGGAGAAAAGGCAGGTACGGGATACTGAGTTGGATGATCAGCCATGATCATATTGAATGGCGGTGCAGGCTCGAAGGGCCGAATGGCCTACTCCTGCACCTAATTTCTATGTTTCACGTAGTCACTCACGTGACTCCGAAGTAAAATAGTAAGATTAAATGAGAACTTACCAGTTTGAAGTTTGATCGTTATTTTATGAGGAGTAACGTTGAGGGATTACGTGCCCTCCGCTCCCACCCTTGATCATATACTCAACTGGTATCTCTTCTCTAATCTTACTATGTTTAGTCATTACCGTTATCTGTGATTTCACACCGCTGCTTTGAAGAATGACACGCATGCGTCCTGGCGGGGTCCTTCACGTAATCCCTCAACGTTACTCCTCATAAAATAACGATCAAACTTCAAACTGGTAAGTTCTCATTTAATCTTACTATTAAACATACACTTTCTTTTTTTTTTTTATATATTTTTTTATTAAAGGTAATCAATTACAATGCTTCAAACAACTTTATATCAAATTAATTCAATTTGCATTAAGTAAAACACTAGTAATACTTATCTACTGTTTTTTTAGAAATAATGATAGAGAAAGAATAGAGAAAGAATAAATCATTAAGAGAGTGATTAAATAATAATTTGATTATATATAAGAAAGAAAAGAGAAACGAAAAGAAAAAAAAAAAAAAAAAAAAAAAAAAAAACATTTTTAGTAACCACTATATGTATTATTAATAACACTACTACGTGATAGTATCAATAAAGACATATATGTAATTCCAATATAAAAATGAATTATTCTCACCAAATCCCGCAGGGTGCACGTCGAGCTGTGTTGCCAAGAACAGCTACTTCTCTAAATACTGTATATATGGAGACCATATCTGTTCAAAAGAATTATACTTGTCCAATAGGACAAATCTAATTCTTTCCAGATGTAACGTCTCCATCATCTCTGTTGCCCACATTTTGGTTGTGGGGGATAATGTTCCCTTCCAAAATTTCAATATGATTTTTTTTCCAATTATTAAACAGTAATCAAAGAAATTTCTTTGATTTACTGTAAGTGATAGATGTAAATCCGGAATTCCAAATATTATTAGCTTTGGGTTAGGGTCCAATTTAACTTTGATGACTTCAGAAATAACTTTAAAGATTTCTGTCCAGTAATAATTCAATTTAGGACATGTAACGAAACTATGTATTAAATTTGCCTCTGCTTTCTTGCACTTATCACAAATAGCGGAGAGATTCGGAAAAATACTATTTAATTTAGTTTTCGAATAATGTAACCTATATAATACTTTAAATTGTATCAGTATATGTCTGGCGTTTAATGAACACCGGTGTATTCGTTGTAGACTTTCTTCCCAGTTTTCTTTTGTTATAGCCAATCCCATTTCATTTTCCCATGCTTGACGATATACTTCCGTTATTGGATTCTCCTTATCCAAAATGATGTTATATATATAGGCTATTAATTTTTCTGTATTTGGATATAAATTAAACAGTTCATCTAACAATCCTGCTTCTTTATTTTTATAATCTTGTGTATTGGATTTAATATAATCTCTAATTTGTAAATACCTAAACAAATGTTGTGGAGACAATCCATAAATATCTTGTAACTCCTGGAATAAAAGAAATTTTCCTTTTCTATACAGATGTTCTATCCTTGTAATTCCTAAATCATCCCATTGTTTAAACCCCCCATCTAATATAGCAGGTTTAAACGATGGATTATTCATAATTGGTAATCTAAATGAGAGATTATCCAAGTGTAGAGTCTTAACTATTTGTTTCCAAATACGTCTATTATTATATATTATTAGGTTGTCTTTATAATATTTTTTTTGTATTTCCGTTGGTGCAAAAATTATCGAACCTACATTGAAAGGTAGACAGTCCTCCTTTTCTATATTTAACCATGTCGGTTCATGATCCATATTTACCCACCAGAAATTCATATTCTTAATCTGAACAGCCCAAAAATAATATAAAAAGTTTGGAAGTGCTAATCCTCCATTTATCTTAGCTTTGCATAGATGTTTTTTATTTATTCTGTGATTTTTATAATCCCAAATAAAGCTATTGACAATATTATCAACATACACTTTCTTGCGCATTACTAGTTTTCCCTGAGAAGATGTACTGTGTTTTTGAACTGTTGCAGGGCTTCCACATTGCCGCTAGGTGAGGAGTTCTAGAGTTCTAGAGTTCGAACCCAGCGGCAATGACGAACAACAGTATATTTCCAAATTAAAATTATCCCAGCCAAGGTAGGAATCTGGTGGTATTCTCATCGCTTTTACACTGATCCCTTCAATGTCATGATCATTTACCCCATATGTGAACTTTCAAAGTTATTTCTCCAGTAAATAATCGTGAAAGCTTTTCCTCCCCTTTGAATTGTTAGGTATCACACAACCTGTCACATAAGATTTGAAATTTACAGCATCACAAACAAAATCAGAATATATTGACAGCTTTCACACATATACTTGATTAAATTGGTAGTTCCATTCCATCAGTATTAAAGATTCACCACAAGATAAAACCCATATTGGAATTGTGAAATAACTAATTCAGACATTTGTTCAGAATTCTACTTACTGTAAGCCACCATAAGGTTGCTAACATTTAGAATATTAGTCCATCTGTATTGCTCTAAGATGTTTGCCATAAAGCATTTTTTGAGCTGAATTTTTCAAAGACATCTCGTCACAGAGGAGAGAAACAAAATAGCTATTTAACCTGACATTAAGTACAATATAGTCTGACAGAATGGTGTTCGGATTTTCCATCTGAAGAACACCTTGACATAATTATTTTATCTCATTTGGAAATAATAGTATTGTCATTTCACCTGTCACAAAGACAAATGTAGTTGTTTAATCGGGTGTTTAATATGCAACTCGCTTTAAAGGCTTTAAAGAAGTAATTCTCACACAGTAGATTACGTTACATACAACAGTGACCTTGAGTTGCATAACCCTAGTCCTCTGCCAGATTTGTTGTTGGGATAATCTCTTCATTTCCTTTTAGGTTAACATTGTGCTGTTAACCAAATATATCTTTGGATTGTCATGATGAACCTTTTATAAACCGCTGGTTCAGCTACAAATAGAATTTGGGGGTGCACACTTTAGGAAAAGTATAAAGGCTTTGGAGAGGGTGGAGAAGAGATTTATTTAAATGAATCCAAAGTTGAGGAACTTTAATTTTGTGGATAGAGTGCAAAAACTAGGATTATTCACCTTGGCATAGGAAAGGTTCGGAGAAGATCTGACAGCGGTACTTAAAACCATGAAGAGTGTACACGAAGTAGACAGTGAGAAAGTTCCAATTGATGGCAGAATCTAGAACTGGATGATTTGATAATGGCGGTGAGCAAAAAAGTGACATCAGGACATCAGGGAGTAAATGGGGTTTATAATATACAGCCAGGCATGGGAATGGAGACTGATTGAGATGCAGCATTTAACATGGAGAGGATATGTATCTGAAAATAATGAATTTACAGCATTCTGGATGGAAGGCAGGGGAATGGGACTGGCTGATTTGCTCCTACATAGAGATTTATGGAGTTAATAGGATAAATGAGTCCTTCCATGTTATAACTATTCCCTGGCTCGCAATGTCAACCTTTCATCAATAAATGGGTTCCATCTGTAGACATATGTCATAGATACAGAGCAAAATACCTGACTAGTTTGTTCTAGCCAATGATGGAAACTATTCCTTCCACGGCAGCATCAAGTATGCCGCGCTGGGCAATTGTGCTGTCCCAGTGTGACTACAAGGTGGAGTACAGAAGCTCCAAGTGCAACGCAGTTGCAGATGCGTTGTCCCGATTGTCCCATGAGAACTCTGACGTGGGAAGTGAGAACTCAATCTACACACTGAAAGTTGTAGATGAAGACTTTCCGGTGACTGCAACAGAAATTGCAGCAGAAACAGAGAAAGACACTGTGCTGAAGCGGATCTATGAACAGACACTGAACGGTTGGACTGAAATGATAGTGGATTGAACTCAGTTCTGAACTCAGAGCTGAAGCTTTTCCATAATCGATGCCATGAATTATCACGTGAGCAGGGATGCATTATGTGGGGTTACATAGTGGTTGTACCAGAGTCTTTGAGAAATAAAGTTATGAATGAACTTCATGCTGAACATCCTGGCATAGTAAGCATGAAGTCAATTGCCAGAGGTTTTGTGTACTGGCCTGGTATTGACAGTGACATCGAGCCACTGGTGAGCAAATATAGTGTCTGCCAAAATTGCTGGAGTAAACCACCAAAAACACCACTGCAACCCTGGTCATGGCCAAGTAGACCTTTTCAGAGAGTTCATGCAGATTTTTGTGAAAAGGGTAATGATCACTTTCTGGTACTAGTAGATAGTCATTCCAAATGGATTGAGGTTAAGCATATGGGGTCAAGCACTACTACTGAATGTACCATAGATGAGTTGAGATCAATTTTTGCATGCTATGGTTTACCGGAAGAACTTGTTTCTGATAATGAGCCTCAGTTTTGTTCAGAACGGTTCAAAGAGTTCATGCAGCGGAATGGTGTAAAACACACACTTGTTCCAACGGTGGAAATGTCTGTTAGAGTTGTCAAAGACGCTCTCAAGAAACAGGTTTTGCAGGGTAGTTCAAAGCTCAGCATGAAAGATTGTTTGGCTAGTTTCTTGCTGAAGTACAGAACCACACAACACACAACGGGTTACTCATCTACAGAACTTTGATAAAGAGAAGGCTAAGAATACGCCTAAGTCTAGTTCAATCCAATTTGACATTGAGAGTTGAGCAAACACAGTTAAGTCAAAAGTGCCATTATGACTCCCACAAAAAGGAGAGGTACTTCAAGCCAGATGAGCAGGTTTGTGTTCTCAGTCCTTCCAACAAGTCCATTTGAGACAAATGGGATGTTGGGAAAATAGTGGAAGTATGTGGAACAAAAAGATACGTAGTTGAAGTTGGAGATAGGATCAAAAGTGTTCATGTTGATCAAATGATTCCAGCCAAATATGAACAAAAAACTGAGCATGGTCGTAATCCCTGAGTTTTTATCTGAAAGTGAGTTGGAAGAGACCACTGTGATTGAAACACAAAGTTCAGTTAGTACAGAGAAAGAAACAGATTCCTCTGGTCAAAGTCAGGGTACTAAAACAGAGCCAAACAAGCCTACAGTTGAGTCAACACCTAAACATGTTACACCTGTTACTGTTAGACGATCAGGCAGGATCCGTAAACCAGTAGTCAGATTAGGTTTGTAAGTTAAGTAACTCACTGTATAAGTAAAACGTAAATGAGTAGATATGTAAAATATATATATTATGTTTATCATTTAATATTTCATAAATACTGGTTTAATCAAGTATCACAAAAACAAAATTGTAACTGAGTACTTAGATTTAATACTTTAAAAAAGGGGAGTAGTGTAATGTATTCATGTTAATGAATTGGTTAATGTTAATGAGTTGGTGTTCAATATAAGCAGGGAATGTTGGGTAATAAATCTCTCTCTTGTGATCCAGACAACCTGCGTGTAACTTGTTATTCATTCTGCCATCCGAAATATAACAGTAATAAAGTCCAATCTTCTCCCTCTTTATTCTCCCGCAGTCGGGGCTGTTGAACCATCCACAGTCGGGGCCATCAAAGCTCCCGCAGCCAGCAATCCGAAGCCCTTGCGTCGGGGTGATCAAAATTCCCTCGTCGAGACGGTTGAAACTCTCCGCGGTTTGGAGCTCCCAAATTGGTCTCTAACCAGGGACCATGGGCTCAACAATGTAAAAGTCCACAGGCATGTGGTTGGAGCTCTCCACAGACAATCCCCGGCAAAGAGATCGCAAGCTCCACAACGGTAAGTCCGCACCGCGCCCGCTGTTGAAGCGCCGGGTGGGGCTTCAGGAAAGGCCATGCCACTCCACGATGTTAGGCCATGATACGGAAATAAATTGCATCAACATTGAGGTAAGGGATTGAAAAAAGTTTCCCCCAGCCCCCCACCCGCCACATAAAGCAAACCAAGGAACACTGAAACATACTCTTTAACACGTACTTAAAATAACAAAAACAGAAGAAAGTACAGATAGAATGTTGGCGAGGCAGCCACTTGCTGGCGCCACCCGGTGATTTGAAAGCATATCTCAAATTTAAAGGAGGGAAGGGGGCAGATGTAGTCAATTTAGCAATGGGTAGTGGATCAAATTTAACCAAAAACAAATGAATATTAATCGGTGAATGCAATTTGATCAATTTAATGTTATATTAAAATAGTAGAAATGGACAACAGCTATTAAGATTAATGAGATATACATAAAGTGCTGGAGGAACTCAACGGTAGACAAAAAAGCTGGAAAACTCAGCAGGTGATGCCGCATCTATGGAGCGAAGGAAATGGGCGACATTTCGGGTCGAGACCCTTCTTCAGACTGATGTGGGGGTCGAGGGGGCGGGAAGAAGAAAGAAAGAGGCGGACAGTAGGCTGTGGGAGAGCTGGGAAGGGGGAGGGGAAAGAAGGAGAAAGCAGGGACTACCTATAATTGGAGAAGTCAATGTTCATACCGCTGGGGTGTAAACTACCCAAGCGAAATATGAGGTACTGCTCCTCCAATTTACGGTGGGCCTCACTCTGGCCATGGAGGAGGCCCAGGACAGAAAGGTCTCAACGGGTCAGGCAGCATCTGTGGGGGGGAATGGACAGGCAGTGTTTTGGGTTGGGACTTTTCTTCAGACTTGTTGAGATTCCAGACTGAGGTAAAGCTGATCAAAGCCCATTTAAAGTGGGGATACCTGCTGTTGGTTAAATAACCGATGGCTAGTGGAAGGTATTTAAACAAGATATAAATTTGATGCCAAAATTTTAAAACCAAAAACGAATAAAACTGCACTTGCCAAAAAGGGTTGTTGACAAAAGAGGAAAAAGACAACATAAAATTAAAGGAAAAGGCATTAAAGATTCATAAATACTACCACAGACTCTGGTGGTTGTGAAAGATGCTAAGGAAAATAACAGTGAAAAGAGATCCACAAGTGAAATGGAGCTTGAAAGGAAGATTACATTTTCTCTCTCCACAGATGCATCTGATCTGAATATTTGCAAAATGTTCTGCTTTGATTTCATTAATGCAATGCAATGAGAAACGATGGTGCACCTTGTGAGCTGGGTGTGGTGTCGGAAGCCGCGATGGGTCGGGGATGTGGGCATGAGTAGTAAATGTCAGCATAAGTAGTAAAGCCCTTCTGAGTGTAGTATTGATATAATTTAATATAATTTAATTGCCACACAACCAAGGTCGGTGGTATTTGGGTTGCCAGCAGCGGTACAATAATAAAGAACACAACCACAATAAAATTTTTACACAAACATCCACCACAGCATTCATCACTGTGGTGGAAGGCACAGAGCTTGGCCAGTCCTCCTCCATTTTCCCCCGTGGTCGGGACCACCACCCTCCACAGCCGTTGCTGCGGGCGTCCAGATGGTAAGGGACAAAGTCAAAGTCAAGGTGAGTCCAGGATCGGCTCTTCCCAACCAGAGACCGCGGCTTCAGGCTGGTGTAGGCCGCAGGCCGGCGGTCAAAGTTTTAAAGTACCTGCTGTGCCGTAGCCGGAAGCACCGCAGTCTGCAGGGCCGGCGGTCGAAGCTCCCCTCCTGGGGTGATGTTAAGTCCATGCCGCACCCGCGGTAGAAGACGGCCGCGGGCCGGCGGTGGAAGCTTCTTCTTCCCCCGGGTCCTCCACGAGGGATCCCGGGCTGTAGACGCCGCACCAGCTGGAGTTCTGCGGACTGCGGCTTCAGGCTGCCGGCTGCCGGCTTCCGCGGGCCAGCGTAACGGAGCGCTCCCCTCCAACGAGGTCTCACCCGCTCCGCGCCTAGAGTCCACGCTGCGCCCGCCGCTGAAGCTCCGGGCGCGTCTCCGGGAAAGTCCGCGCCGATCCTTGCTGTTAGGCCACGGGGGAGGCGACCTGAAAAAATCGCCTTTCCATGGAAGAGGCGGCCGAAACGGTTTCCCCCTTACCCCCCCACACCACCCCCCACACATAACACACAAAGAAACATTAAAAACAGACTTTTAAACATACTAAAAAAATTTAAAAAAGTTGGAAAAAAAACGGACACGCTGCCGACAGGCTGCTGCCAGTGCAGCGCCCCCTTTAAACTGGGTTAGTGGACAAACTAAAGTTAGTGGACAAACTTTGGGCAAAATTTTGCAGGAGCAGGCTGTCAAACAAACCCTTCATTGATCCTGCATCACATCCTGTCATTCACTTGGAGTGAGGAAGATTGTTGCTCCATCTGAGAAATATCTTGCGCGCTGACCCACTAATGTGATAGCACTCTACAAGCAAGTTTTAAGGGAATTCTGTAAGCCCCAAAGTCTCACCCTTCCAGAGGTCAATCATTTTTTTTTACCAAACTCATTTCTGATTACATTTATCAGCACCATTGCGCAACACAGGAAAATTACATAGATGCCATCTACACTGTTATAATGAGATCCAATGCAAGCATGAGGAATTCATCTTCTATCTGAGTACATTGCTGATTTCCAGATTCAATATCAATTTCTCCAGCTTCCAATAACTTAATTTGCTCTGTATTTATAATAATTGAATGTTTCTCCTGGAAATCCTCCAAGGGGTAAGTATTATTTTTCTAATCAAAAAATATATTGTGGATATGACCAATCTGAAAATAAAGCACAAAATACCGGAATTACTCAACAGGTCAGCCATCATTGATGGGGGGAGAAACGCAATTGAGATTTAAAGGCAATGTCCCATCCTCACAACACGGTGCCAGAGACTCGGGATTGATCACGACTACAGGTGCCGTCTGTACGGAGTTTGTACGTTCTCCGCATGACCATGTGGGTTTTACTCCGAGATCTTCGATTTCCTCCCACATCCAAAGGCGTACAGGTTTGTATGTTAATTGGCTTGGTATAAATGTGTGGATTCGGTGGGCCGAGGGGCCTGTTTCCGTGCTGTGTCTCTAACTAAAATTAATTATTATATATGCTTTAAGTTGCAGGAGAAGGGGAGCCAGAGGAAAGGGAGGGAGAGAGAAAACAAGGAATTACAGACCAGTTAATCTAACGTCGGTAGTGGGGAAACTGCTAGAATTAGTTATTAAAGATGGGATAGCAGCACATTTGGAAAGTGGTGAAATCATTGGACAAAGTCAGCATGGATTTATGAAGGGTAAATCATGTCTGATGAATCTTATAGAATTTTTCGAGGATGTAACTAGTAGAGTGGATAAGAGAGAACCAGTGGATGCGTTATATCTGGACTTTCAGAAGGCTTCCGACAAGGTCCCACATAAGAGATTAGTATACAAATTTAAAGCACACGGTATTGGGGTTTCAGTATTGATGTGGATAGAGAACTGGCTGGCAGACAGGAAGCAAAGAGTAGGAGTAAACGGGTCCTTTTCACAATGGCAGCCAGTGACTAGTGGGGTACCGCAAGGCTCAGTTCTGGGACCCCAGCTTTTTACGATATATATTAATGATTTGGACGAGGGAATTGAATGCAACATCTCCAAGTTTGCGGATGACACAAAGCTGGGGGGCAGTGTTAGCTGTGAGGAGGATGCTAGGAGGCTGCAAGGTGACTTGAATAGGCTGGGTGAGTGGGCAAATGCATGGCAGATGCAGTATAATGTGGATAAATGTGAGGTTATCCACTTTGGTGGCAAAAACAGGAAAGTAGATTATTATCTGAATGGTGGCCGATTAGGAAAGGGGGAGATGCAACGAGACCTGGGTGTCATGGTACACCAGTCATTAAAAGTAGGCATGCAGGTGCAGCAGGCAGTGAAGAAGGCGAATGGTATGTTAGCATTCATAGCAAAAGGATTTGAGTATAGGAGCAGGGAGGTTCTACTGCAGTTGTACAGGGTCTTGGTGAGACCACACCTGGAGTATTGCGTACAGTTTGGGTCTCCTAATCTGAGGAAAGACATTCTTGCCATAGAGGGAATACAGAGAAGGTTCACCAGACTGATTCCTGGGATGTCAGGACTTTCATATGAAGAAAGACTGGATAGACTCGGTTTGTACTCGCTAGAATTTAGAAGATTGAGGGGGGATCTTATAGAAACGTACAAAATTCTTAAGGGGTTGGACAGGCTAGATGCAGGAAGATTGTTCCCGATGTTGGGGAAGTCCAGAACAAGGGGTCACAGTTTAAGGATAAGGGGGAAATCTTTTAGGACCGAGATGAGGAAAACTTTTTTCACACAGAGTGGTGAATCTCTGGAATTCTCTCCCACAGAAGGTAGTTGAGGCCAGTTCATTGGCTATATTTAAGAGGGAGTTAGATGTGGCCCTTGTGGCTAAAGGGATCAGGGGGTATGGAGAGAAGGCAGGTACAGGATACTGAGTTGGATGATCAGCCATGATCATATTGAATGCCGGTGCAGGCTCGAAGGGCCGAATGGCCTACTCCTGCACCTATTTTCTATGTTTCTATGTTTTTATGAAATAACAGTAAGTCTCAAGAAAGTGGAAGAGATTGTTGAAAGGGATAAATACCAGAAAACAATGAAATATTAGGGACATAAATAACAAGGTGCAAACAGACATAGCAGATTCATCACTTGGAACTACTGAACTCAATCCCAGAAGTGACAGCTGGGGAGGATGAGTTGCTGCTCCTTCAGCCTACGCTGGCTTTGTTCTTTCACTTAAAAGCTGATACTTCCACTTGGAACTTCCAACTTTTACATATATAACTGGGCAAAAGTTCAGAAAGCCTGAGTGGAGGTGTGATGTCATCTTTCCACTCAGCCCTGCAATAATCCCAGGAAACCTAAGCTGCAAGAGAATTACAAAAGTGTTTAATGTATCAAAAATAGAACAATATAATTCTTATTTGCAGCACCATAGGTCTGTAAACATGGTACTAATAGATAACATAATTAAAAAAATTAAAAACCACAATATAATATTATATGGATATGTAGAGAATGGAGGGACATGGATTCTGTGCAATTAGATAAGAGATGGTCTTGGTGCCATGGTCAGCCCAAACAATGTGGGCCGAATGGCCTATACTATTTGTTGTATGGTTCTATGTTCTGTGCTACATGACAAGAGTGAAATGAGAGTGTGGCCAGGGTGGCGTGGGTATATGATGGTGCTGGTTGCCTTTTTTGAGGCAGCACCTCTTATAGATCCCTTCATGGTGGGGAGGTCTGTACCTGTGATGGACCAGGCGGTGTCTACCACCTTTTGTTATCACCTCTGTTCCTGGGCATTTGAGTTGCCCAACCATACCCAGATGTAACCAATTAATATGCTCTCTATCATACACCTGTAGAAGATTAAGAGAGTATTTGTCGACATACCGACTCTCCTCAATCTTCTAAGGATGTATAGGTGTTGATGGGTGTTCTTTCTGATTGCATCAATGTGTTGGGCCCAGCACAGGTCTTCAGAGAAATGAACACCCAGGAACCTGAAGTTATTTTCTCTGTCCAACGCCGATTTGTTGATAAAGGCAGGTTTTTGGATCCTCGACCTCCCTCTTCTAAAGTCAAAAATCAGCTCCTTGGTCTTGCTGACAATGAAAGCAAGGTGTTGTTCTGCTACTATTCAATCAGACGATCCATCTTCCTCTTATTCTCTGACTCACCATTCCCATAATTCATCCTATAATGATGGTGTTCCCATGGAATCCATCGAAGGAATGCAAAGATCTCCCAGGCACTTGTGCTAAATCAGCTGCCTCTTGAAACTGTGAAATAAATGTGCTGCAAGTCAGTATTTATTTTACCAGAACAAATAAGTGTGAGGAAAATAAAAAATAGAAATTGTTTGTTCTAATTGAACCACTGTAATTTATTTCTGCTCTCATGGTTCTGAGTGTTTAAAATTTTTTTGAGATACACAAGACTGCAGACGCTAGAAATTGGAGCTAAAAACAAACTGCTAAAGGAACTCCATGCATCAGGCAACAACAATGGAAATGGACAGATAATGTTTCAGGTCTGTACTGAAAGGGTAGAATGGCGAGAGCCAGTATAAAATGTGAACGGCACGGGTGGGGAAGAGCTGGTAAGCAATAGGTGGATCCAAGTGAGAAGGGGTTGATTAGGAGATGGAGTCACGTGGGCCATGGAGTGATGAGTCATAGTCTAGCCAGGCTGAATATGAGTGCTGTCCTTCTCTCATATTCCAAATGGATACCCTGTAACACAATGGCACAAATGTTGAATGATCCAGTTTCAGGTTACCTGCTCCCCCTAAGCAAGTTGAGGCTTCAGCAGTAAATAGTCTCCAGGCAATGTTCTGCTGAAACAACTGTCAGAAAACCCAGATTGCCATCACCCTCTTCCAAGAGCTGGTAATGTTGTGTGACAGTTTTCAAATGTTCAATTAAATCTATTGATTGGTTCAAGTAACATAAAAACAGAGAAGAAATAATAAAATAAGGGGGTGAACTTGCCATATTTGCATTTTCCCATTTTATTCTCAGGGCTTGGAATCTGCAGGGTGATTGCTCCTGAGACAGGTCTGCGGGTGGGGGTGGGGGGGTGGGGGGGTGGGGGGGGTGGTGGTGGTGGGGGTGGGGGGGGGGGGGTTGGGGGGGGGGTTGGGGGGGGGGATTGTAGGGTGGGAGATGGATTTCACAATGTGCACACCAGACCTGTGGAATATTGGTCATCACCTTAAGAGAATTGGAACCCAGTGACAGAGTGAGATGACAGTGTGCATCCTTGACTCTTTATGGGTCTTGTCCGTGTCCAGAACTCACACACACAGAATGGCTGAACGCTCCCTATTCAGTTCAAAACCAGGGCCACAGCCAGCCTAGGTAATACAGGTAAATGCATACATTCAGTTGCTTTCATTTCCCATCTCCAATACCTTTCACAAATATTTTAAATGCAGATTATTGTTTTCATTAGGATTCGGTACTTTATTGAGCTTTCAGTGTGTAATCCCTCTACAACTGCTATTTCCTCTAAATTGACATTACCAGGCAAACTCTGTGATTCTCAATTGTTGGTTTACTTCCAAATTGTCACAGTGTTGGGTAATCAAGTTGAATCTACCGTCGGTAAAGTCAGTCAAAATATGTCCTACCTGGCAAGAGGCAAGATACTGTGGAGGATAAAGGGTCTCAGTTGACAAGGTACACAAATCACGAATAATTAGTCCATTATTTCCAAAGTAATCAAACTATAAATGGAATATTTGTTCTCATTTTACAAGTCAGGAGTGCTTATCTGTCATATCGTAAGTTGGAATACAAGAGAAAGGACCTTGTATTTCTGTCCAGTAGAGTATTATACATACAGTAAAAAGCACGGTTCTTCAGTGACATGCTTGCGCTGTTAAGGAGATGACAAAAGCATACTGTATTCCCCTGATTTCATTCCAATGAATTGTTTCTATACCTTATTTCTGCAAAAAGCATGTTCCTCTGAAAAGGAATGGAGACCCTGCCCAGTGACAGTCCTTGTACTACGATTTTACATTGCCTGATGTTTATAAATAACCTGGCTGTGCGTGTAGAAGAATGTGCTAAATGAGGTAATTTGATTCAAAAATTGGATTCATTGAAGAAATAAAGAATAACAGGAAGAATTTTCAGTGTCAATGTCTACCTTCACCTGGTGAATGAAGAGCAAAATGAAAAAATTCAGTGTTCAGATCCATGGTTTATTTCAGTCGTGTTAGTTTTTGTTAAAATGTCATGAACTCGTGCTGCAACATACTGGTGATACTTATATAACCTTTCTTGCTGCAATTCACTCCAACAAGCTTCCTGCTGGCATGGAGCTCACACACAGGACTAATAGTAGACTGTTCTGCCCCTGTTGTCTCCACATCCATGCCAAGGTCACCCCCAGTTCAGTAGTTGAGCTGCAGTTCAGAAATGACAGGTGCGTCGGTGCATGCTCAGAGTTGGGTACCCAGTGAGTGTAAAATTCTTCACCAAAGCTTATTGAAAGGACGGATCTTACACTCAAGCTCAACAAAACAAACTCCTCTGCCAATCTGTTCCTGCTTGGCAACATCACCATCCAACAATAAAGGTTCACGCAAGACCCTGGAAAAGATGGACCGTGTTGAATTTCTCGGCCACCTCTTAGAGATGTCAGACATTGATGATGAAATTTATCAGCACCTCCAGGGAGCAATCACAGCCTTTGGTTGACTGAGTGGAAAGTAGTGTTTGAAGATTAAAATGTCAAACCTGGCAAAAGAAAATTCTCATCAACTATTTGGCAGTAATGATTTTGCCCTCCTACCTGAGACCTGGACTTTATACTGGAGGAAGTTGAAGACATGAGTAAATACCACCTAATTCATGGAAGGATAAGCAAGCTAAAGTCAGGTTTACACCCACATCAATATCCACAGCAAAGAAACCCGATTACACTCAATTAACCATGTTGGGCAGGCCACATTGCTCGCTTGCCTGAGATCGGACTCTACTCATAGCTCTGTCACATGAAGAGATGACAGAGGAAAAGATTAAACAGCATGCTCAAAGCTTCCTTGAGAAATGCAGCATCCCTACTGACTCTTGGGAATCCCTGGCTGCTTCAAGTGAAGAAGGAGCACAAAGGAAGGCTCGGAAACCGTGAGTCAATATGTCAGCAGCGCATGGAATGGGCTTCAATGTTTCAGCCACTGCTGTCCAGCCATAGTAGAGTCTGAGAGCCCAACATCGGCCTCACCAGTCATTTGCAAAACTGGATTGAAAGCAAGTCATCGCCCTAAATGGAGGATTTCAGCCATGAAATGTGGCTACCTTGCCTGAGGATAAAAGTTTATAACGGTTTTCACTACGGCAGTCAGCAGCTAATCTCTATAAATGGAATTTCTGCTTGAATAACTGATTTTACCACGTAATGAGGAAATATAA
The DNA here is from genome assembly GCF_010909765.2 of Amblyraja radiata. Classification (NCBI taxonomy): domain Eukaryota; kingdom Metazoa; phylum Chordata; class Chondrichthyes; order Rajiformes; family Rajidae; genus Amblyraja; species Amblyraja radiata. The sequence goes on along the minus strand of NC_045978.1, from coordinate 18,052,742 downwards.
CCCCCCCCTCCCCCCATGTTCAGCACTGGATGAAATAAGCCTTTTATGTTTTAAATATGGATTAAAAAGAAACACTTGCTTTCATATTTTATGTTTGCATGTATGTGACTTTCATTAACTTGGGACATTCCACAATATTTTACAGCATATTTTGAAGAGCCACTTGAAGTGAAGCCATTACACACTGACTGCTGTAATGTTGGGAGAAGAAACTGGGCAATTTGCACACAGCAAGTTCCCACTAACAGCATTAAAGTAATGACCCGATAATGGACCAGAAATTAAATCATGTTGTGCACTGCAGGATTGATTTGTGGCATAAAATCAATCACTAAACTTGAACAGGATCTTATAGTACACATAAGAGAATAATGACTTTTAATCATATGTTTTTCATAATATGGTCATTTACAATAAAGACAATGCAAGAATAATGTAAATTGCAATGCAACATATTCCCCTGTGAAATGTGCAGTTAACCCACAGTCTGAACCATATACAAGGTGATAGCATTCATTTTGCCCTCAACCCTGACATCAATGTCAGTGTTCCCTGATAAACACTGTCGTGGAAGGTGGCTTCTCAGCACTCTCAACCACAACTAGGTATAAGCCATGTGCTGACCTCCTTCTAGCATCTGCCAGCCATGATTGAGGATAAATAAAAAGAAATCAGTATCCCCTAGGTGATACAGCTATTATTTTGCCATCCAAGTGTGTAGCTGAGTAGTAGAATGTGGAGGGAGTTGATCAGAATGTTAGCAAAATAAAATGGACATGGATTCTTGATGGTTAATGTGGATTCACTGGGCCAACTATTTCTGTGCTGAGTTACAATGGATATAGTACATCACTATACAACGTGCCAGCAGAGCTGATCTAAAGCCAGGGGTCATGAGAAGGATCTAAGACATTCCAAACAATGATTTTCTCTGGAGAACATGCAACCACAAATACAAAGAGCAAATTTGAAACTAAAGTAGACAAAGTGCACAAATCCAGGTTAACCATTTATCTAAACAATTTAAACAATGTTCAAAGCATTGAAGCCAATTTATGAAACTTTGATCCATAATTCAAAACAGCACTATTTAACGTTGCATTGTAAAAGAGACTCATATGGCATAGAAACATTCGACCCACCATGTCCATGTTCAACAGTAAGCACCCTCTGTACTAACATAATTTTGAAGTATATCGTCTGTTGCCCTGTATACCATAAATTTTTAAGTGGCCATCTAATACGTTTTTCATTGTTGTAAGAGTACTCAAAAATACCAACCCATAAGACAATGTGATCCAGAATTATTTTGAAGCCAGTATAAATAGTAAAGCAGTAAGAGAGAAGAACAAAATACCATCCACCAGTAATTGTATTGCAGCTGGAATCATTCTCACCTTAAAATTTAATCAAAAAATGTAATATATTAATCCTCAGATTAAAAGCATTTTCTATGCAATTATTTTCAGTCCCTGGTGAGAGTTTGCTAAATAAAGCCTGGCTGGCAGCCGAGTACAATCACAGCATTTGTACGGCATTTGTTTCACAGCACAGAAGTCCCACATCTGACTGGCAACACAATCTGTTAACATCAGCCAAAGTGAGGTTTGTCAGTGAGGTAGGAGATGGCAAAGCTAGTGGCGAAGGAACATCTCATTCCATAAAAGGACAAAATGTAAAAGTATACAAGGGTTGCGCAGTTATGCCCATGGGAGAATTGTGCATTTAATAATCTGCTTCTACCGTGGCAATTTGTTGCCTCACCTTTTCTGATGAGAATAGGTTTTAATGGACAGGAACTCATCACAGATAGTTTGTGCTGGAATTAGCTAAAGCTGGGCAATGAAGGGTGTCTACACTTCCTTAAACTAGTTCCCTCTCAGTTAATTTGCCGAAGCTTTTGTACCAGAAGTTGCATTTCAAGGGAGGTTAAATAATTAGAGGGCATCAGGATTAGAGTGACCAATCAGACTGATGGATTGATCAGGATTTGAGGGGAAATAGTAAATGCACTCTAAAAAGAAATTAAAGTGAAGGTTGAACAAAATGGAAAAGAAATAAAATAACAAATGTATTCACAAGAATCTTCTGTGACTATTAAATGCTGAACGAATGAAGCATCACATCTGTCATTGATAATATTTGGTGCCATTTAGGTTGTTCAACAGTGCGAAGACATAGCGCATGTCTAAGACATCAGGATGGAAATTTCACAGCATTCAAGTGGTGAGCCATCTGGTAATGTGCAGCTTTAGTGCAACTTACAGTTGAATGGTACACCTTGGAGAAAAATACTTGCAGCCTTTTATGTTTAACTAGTCACTTGCTGTCTGATTTGAGCATACAGTAAATAATCATGAGCACTTCCTGTGATACAGTGTGGAAACAGGCCCTTTGGCCTAACTTGTCCACACCGGCCAACAATGTCCCAACTACACTAGTCCCACTCGCCAGTGTTGGAGCTCCGACCACGGGTGCCTGTTGACTTTAACATCGTGGAGCAGTGGTCTGCGGAGTTTCTAGCTGTGGGCATGGCGCGGACTTTAACATCGCGGAGCTGCGATCCTTTGCCGAGGATCACCAGTGTTGGAGGTCCGACCGCGGGGCCTGTGGACTTTAACATCGTGAAGCCGCAGTCTTCGAAGCGGCCGATTCGGGAATTCCAAGCCGCGGAGTGTGTTCCGATCTGTCCCAACGTCGGACTTTCGATCATCCCGATGAGAGGGCCTGAACATCTCAGCGACTGCGGAGGGTTCAAGGCCCTGACCATGGGTGAACAAAGGAGGAAGATGACTGAACTTTATTGCCTTCCATCACAGTGAAGAATATTGATTCCACTGTGGCGGATGTTTATGTTAAATTCTATTGAATATTGTGTTATTTTTACTTGTATAGCTGTATGGTAACTCAAATATCACTGTACCGTAATTGGTGCATGTGATAATAAATGTGAACTTGACCTCTATAAGATAACCCCTCATCCTTCTGCGCTCTATGAAATAGAGACCCAGCCGACTCAACCTTTCCTTCTAGTCCAGCAACATCCTCGTAAATCTTTTCTGAACCCTTTCAAGCTTGATAATATCTTTCCTATAACATGATGCCCAGAACTGAACACAATATTCTAAATGCAGTCTCACTAATGTCTTATACAACTGCAACATGACCTCCCAACTTCTATACTCAATACTGATGAAGGCCAATGTGCCAAAAGCCTTTTTGACCACCTTATCTACCTGTGACTCGATCTTCAAGGAACCATGCACCTGCACTCCTAGGTCTAACCTTTATTATTCCATTTGGACACATTCTCTACGAAAACATGATCTCATGCATACGACCACGAGAAGAATAGATAGGGTAAATGCACAGTCTATTATCCAGACTAGTGGAATCAAGAACCAGAGAACATAGGTTTAAGGTGAGGGCTGAAAGATTTAATAGTTATTAAGGTGCAGCTATTTTAGACAAATGGTGGTGGGTTTATGGAATGAGCTGCCAGAAGAGGTAGTTAAGGTGGGTACTATCACATGTTTAAAAAACATTTAGACAGGTATTTGGATAGGATAGGGTTAGCAGGATATGGGCCAAATGCAGGCAGGTGGGACCAGTGTAGATGGGGCAAGTTGATCGACGTGGGCAAGTTGGGCAGAAGGGTCCATGTATGAAGTTATGACTATAAAAGCAAGGGACAGAAATTGCTTTAAAATTTGAGTCATAGAGTCACACATCATGGAAGCAGGCCCTTCGACTCCTCTCAGGCATGCCGACCAAGAACAAGCCAGGGAGATGTATCTACATTTATAGGTTTTTGGGCATCCAGAACCTCGTAGACTGTAGTACGGACTGTCCTCAAGACACCTCCATTGATATTCCCAAGTTCCATAGTCTTAACACCTTTCTCCAGGGTAGAAACAAAATACTCATCGAGGTCCTTACCCATCTCCTTCAGCTCCATAGATGAGCGCTTTGGTTTCTAAGATGCTCTATTCTCTCGCTTTACCCTTTTCTCTTTGATACACATAAAACATCTTTGGATTCTCCTTAATCTTACAACCCTCTTCATTGGTCGGTGCGGTCACGTGACCGCGGGGGTTCGTTTCGCGGGCTTTTGGGGTGTGTCAATTAGTCAGTGCTCCTCCTAGCAACAGGAACTATTATTGTTAGTTCAGTCAGACACGGGTACTTCATGGGTTTTTGTTCGTTTTTATTGAAAATTAAAATCATTTTGCTTGACTTGTCTGGCCTCGCTACAGAGTATTAGTTTTATGGAGAGGTTGGACAAAACTTGATTGTTTTCTCTGAACATTTGGAAGTTGAGAGTATCAAATTATGAGAGGCATGGTTAGTCAGGGTGGGCAGTCAGAACCCTTTCCCAGGGTGGAAATGTCAAGGAGTACAGGACATAGCTTTAAGGTGAGAGGGCCAAAGTTTAAAAGTGAATTGCGGGAACGTTTTTTACTCGTAGAATGGTGGGGGCCTGGAACGTGCTGCCAGGGATGGTGATTGTGTTGTGGATTGTGGATGCAGATACAATAGTGGCATTTAAGAGGCCTTTAGATAGGCAGATGGATATGCAGAGAACGGACAGAAAGGGATCACATGCAGGCAAATAAAATTAGTTTAACCTGGCATCTTATTTGACTCAGACACTGTGAAGCCAAAGGGTCTACTGTGGTGTTAACCTGTTCTACGTTCTAAGTACCTGCCTTACCCTTTGCCCTAACAGGAAAAGGCATACCTTTAATTCCCACTAACACAGTTTTAAAATCTTCCCACTTTCCAGACATCGCTTTGGCTGCAAACAACCTGGTCTAACCAACTTTTAAAAGTTCCGGCGTAATATACCATCAAAATTGGTCTTACCTCGATTTAGAACTTTAACTTGTGGACCAGAGCTGTCCTTATCCATAACTATTTTAAAGTTAATAGAGCTGTGGTCTCTGGTCCCAAAGTGCTCACCAACTAACATTTCAACCATTTATCCTACCCAAGGCCCTAAGTAGATCAATTACTCCACTCTGGTGAAAGATCTTGGCAACATTATATGCAAGTCAGCTCGCATTGATTTTTAACTGGTAGGATATAAATTTAAATTAATATCTGTATATTCAGGTAAATGCCAGGACAAAAAGATTTGTGGTTATTGCATGATTTATTGACATGTGATCTGAAATTGTTGCATCAAGGTTCTGGAGTGAATTAAAGTACTGGGCACTCTCCCAGAAAGCTGGCCATTGCTATGACAGTAATGCCAAGAGCTGCTCTGCACAACACCGGCTGATGCTTCCAAGGCCGCCTGGGTCAAGACGAGATGGAGAGACCAGTGGAAGTCAACAGAACCATCTAGGCTACACCATTACATCACTGACCCCATGCAGTGGACAATCCTCAACCACTTGAGGACAGGCGTCGGACGCTATGGAGTAGCAATGAAGAGGGGGGCCTTGTGGACAGCGCCTCCTGCGAGTGTGGGGACCCAACACAGACAGTGGAGCACATAGTCACCAGTTGCCTCAAACACCAGCCACCGAATGGTGAACGAGGTCCGATTGACCTATATGATGATACATTGGCCAGGCTCGCCTCAACGGAGCTGCAGGTCTTAAAGACATACGACTGAAGAAGAAGAAGAAGTCCTTGCTTCTCTGGAAGAACTGGGGTAATAAAAATACTGAAACTGATGGAGGAAAGGGTTCTTCTCAATCTCTACCCAGTGAAAATAAGGGAATACAATACTTTACTTATGTAACTGTGAAAGTAGAAAGCAGAGTTATAAAAGACCACAGATTATGTGAGACTCAGAATCAATCAACTTGAATCAGTCATCACTTGCAGGGGAAGATTCGCACACAAAGGGGGTTTCCACCATCAAAAAGAGACCAACAGAAAATGCATGGCACTGATAAGTTTTGGATCGGAGGAGGTGATGTAGGCTTGTAAATGGAAGCTGATCTATTTGAGGGGCTGGAGGAGAGTGTGTGTGTGTGTGTGAAAAGAATGATAAAAGTGGAGAGAAAAACCTGCGGGAACCTTGAGGTGCAGAAGAAAGCAGTTCTGCAGGTCTGAGATAAGGACAATAATGCTTCCTGACCTGCTTTTTGATTCTGTTTTTATTTCAAATTTCAGCAACTGTGATATTTTTCATTCGCTGCTCTTCTTCATAACATAATTGCTTAATGGAAGCTGCGACAATTAATTAAAAAATATATTTGCTTTCAAATTCTTTCTATCTGCAATTGGCAAAATTGACATGAGGGTCCAGTTTTGTTCAGATTCCAATTTGTCAAAATCTAATTTTGTGTGGGTATGACAGAGCAGAGTGAAAGTACTGGGCGTGATGAAATGTGATTTGAGGTGCTTGGTGTTTTAAATTAGAAACGTTAATTACTTCTTTACCCTCTCACCATGCTCATTGGTCATGAAATCAAGAATAAAAGTCAGGCAGTCATGTTGCAGTTGTATGAAAGTTTGATTGGGTTTAGGTTTAGGTTTACTATGTTCCTTTGCATTCTGTCCAATCAGATCAAATAATACCATACATAAATACAATTATGTCAAACTCAAGTATAATAGGCAAATCAAAGTGGAAGAGTGCAGAATATTGTTCTCAGCATTGAAGTGCAACAATGAGTTCCATAGACAAAGTCCAATGTTCACAATGGGGGAGAAGTGAATTGGACAGTACTTATGTACTATTGATAGTACTTCTGAATTTATGGAAAATCTATTCAGAAGCCTAATAACAGAGGGGGAGAAGTTGTTCCTGGATCTGGCTGTTGTGCTTTTAAGGTTCAGTACCTTTTGCCCGACTGCAGCAGGCAGAAGAAGAGATGACTGAGGTGGGTAAAGCCTTTAATTATGTTGGCTGCTTTTACAAGGCATCATGAAGTGTAAATTGAATCAGTAGTGGGGAGACTAGTCTGTGTGATGGACTGGGTTGCATCTACAACTCTCTGCAGAAGTTTGTAAGAGTCACTGGAGAAATGTCTTCAGTTTCCTCAGGAAGTAGAGGAGTTCGTCTGCTTTCTTAACTAGGCATCGATATGGTTGGTCCAAGCCAGATCCTTGATAATATTAATGTGAAAAAAAACTTGAAGTTCTCAACCATTTCCACTGACACTATTGATGCTGATTGGAGCAGGTACTCCACCATGCTTCATGAAGTTGATAACTAGTTCATTCATCTTGCTGGCACTGAGGCAGAGGTTGTAGTCCTGACACACATTACCAAAATTTAGAGTTTAGTTTAGAGAGTTTAGAGAATTTAGTGTATAAAAATACAGCACGGAAACAGGCCCATTGGCCCACCGAGTTCCCACTGACATGTGCCTTGTATGTGGCAGAGGTTATGGTTTGGCTAATGTTGTTCAAGAAGCCTGGCCTCATTGTTGCCACATCACCCTAATACAATAAGTGTATTTGGCTCAGATAGCCTACTTAAACCAGTGCAGCTCTATTAATTTTGTTGACTTGAAATATTTTCCTTCCACCTGAGAGGAACAATATATTAATTTGATCAGCCTAATTGTTAATCATTGAATGGGAGAGTGCCAGAGGTATAACATCGGAGGACAGCGAGAGAGAGAAAACACAGAGATATGCGGCACAGTGGTGCAGACTGTAGCCTCACAGTTCCACTGATCTTGGGTTCAATCCAGACCTCTGGGTCTGGCTGCATGGAGACTGAACATTCTCCCTGTGACTGCATGCGTTTCCTCCCCATGTTCCAGTTTCCTCCCACATGCCAAAAATATAGAGATAGGAAGGTTATTATTGCTTGTAGATTGCAGTTTCGGTGTAGATAGGTGGTAGGATTGAGGGGAAGTTGATGGGAATGTGGGTGAATTTGATGGGTTAGGGTAGGAAGGACAGAGTGGGTCAAAGAGCCTGTTTCTGTACTCTATCTCTCAAGGACCATATTTATTTACCTCTCCAGAGCAAAGTTGGGTTAGTGAGTGGGCTGGTATCATTTGGAGCAGGCCATGAAACTCATTGTAAAAGATAATAGTATTTTTCTAATTATTATTATTGTTTTTCTCAAGCGATCTTCAGTGCTTTGTCGAAGTAAGATGACACATGATTGGATTCTTGAGTGGATGTATTCACTTGATTGTTAAATGATAACTTTGAGTTCGAGGAGTAAGCTTATGGACCCTTCAATCTGTTCTACCACTCAGTGAGATGTACGGCCACAATTGTACCTTCTTGCCTGATTTCCATATGTTCCTCAACATTCTCTTTATCAGCATTGAAATATATTCAATAATTTAGTGTCCACTGCATTCCAGTTTAGAGAATTCCTAAAGGGCCTGTCTCACTTATGCGATTTTTTCGGCGACTGCCGGCACCCATCATAATCGCAACAGGTTGCCGAAAATTTTCAAAATGTTGAAAATCCAGCGGCGATCAGAAAAAGGTACGACTCTTTGGGTGACTACTCACGACCATACAGGCGACATGTCGCGGGGTGAAGCAACAAAGGAGTTTTTCATAGCTAAAAAATGGTCAATTCTTGAATGGCCAAGTCAATCACCCGATCTGAACTCAATTGAGCATGCCTTTTATATGCTGAAGAGAAAACTGAAGGGGACTAGCCCCCAAAACAAGTATAAGCTAAAGATGGCTGCAATACAGGCCGGGCAGAGCATCACCAGATAAGTCACCCAGCAACTGGCGATGTCCATGAATCGCAGACTTCAAGCAGTCATTGCATGCAAAGGATATGAAACAAAATACTAAACACGACTACTTTCATTTATATGACATTGCTGTGTCCCAAACATTATGGTGCCCTGAAATGGGGGGACAATGTATAAACACTGCTGTAATTTCTACATGGTGAAAACAAAATGTATTAAAATGGCCTTTATTAAAATCTGACAATATGTTCTTTACCCACATGTGATTTTTTCTATTACAAATCTCAAATTGTGGAGTACAGAGGCAAATAAATAAATGATGGGTCTTTGTCCCAAATATTATGGAGGGCACTGTAACTCCTTACATTTGCAGTAAAATCACCTCACCAAAAATAATAACATTCTGTTAGCTTTCATATTGTTTGTTTTACCTGCACAATTGCCTTTTGTGAATCATGCTCTCAAACACCCATCTCCCTCTGCCCATCAGAATTCTGCAATGTCTCACAGGCCAAGCACTGCCATAAGCTCAGGATTGAGGAGCACTTCAACAACAACTCCGACCCCCGACGCATGTGGCAAGGCATCCAGGCCATCACGGACTACAGACCCTCCAACACCACCCCCACATCCAGCGACGCCTCCTTCCTTGAGGAACTTAATCACTTCTATGGCCGCTTTGACAGGGACAATCTAGAGACAGCCATCAAGGCTGTGCTACCTGACGATCACCAACCCCTCACACTCACCCCCTACGACGTATACGTGGCACTGAATAGGACTAATGCACGTAAAGCTGCTGGCCCTGACGGCATCCCCGGGCGCGTGCTCTGGGCCTGTGCTGCGCAGCTGACAGACGTCTGGACTGACATCTTCAACCTGTCACTTGCCCAAGCAGTTGTCCCCACGTGCCTTAAAACCACCTCCATCGTGCCAGTGCCAAAACACTCCACTGCGGCAAGCCTCAACGACTTCCGCCCAGTTGCACTTACCCCCATCATCACCAAGTGCTTCGAGAGGCTGGTCCTGGCACACCTCAAAAGCTGCCTACCCCCACACTGGATCCCTATCAGTTTGCCTACCGCAAGAACAGGAGTACGGAGGATGCCATCTCAACGGCACTTCACTCCGCCCTCTCCCACCTCGACAACAGAGACATTTACATAAGAATGCTGTTCATTGATTACAGCTCAGCATTCAACACCATTATACCATCAAAACTGATCACCAAACTCGGTAACCTGGGCATCGACCCCTCCCTCTGCAACTGGATACGGGACTTTCTAACCAACAGACCCCAGTCTGTTAGGTTAGACAAGCACACCTCTTCAACCCTCACCCTGAACACCGGCGTTCCACAGGGCTGTGTGCTGAGCCCCCTCCTCTACTCCCTCTTCACCTATGACTGCACACCTGTACATGGTACTAACACCATCATCAAGTATGCAGATGATACAACGGTGATTGGCCTCATCAGCAACAACGATGAGTCGGCCTACAGGGAGGAGGTCCAGCACTTAGCAGCATGGTGCGCTGACAACAACCTGGCCCTTAACTCCAAGAAGACCAAGGAGCTCATTGTAGACTTCAGGAAGTCCAGGGGCGGCACGCACACCCCCATCCACATTAACGGGACGAAAGTGGAACGTGTTTCTAGCTTCAGGTTCCTGGGAGTCAACATCTCCGATGACCTCTCTTGGACCCACAATACCTCAACTCTGATCAAGAAGGCTCACCAGCGTCTCTTCTTCCAAGGACTGCTCTCACCCCAACCATGGACTGTTTACCCTCCTACCATCCGGGAGGCGCTACAGGTCTCTCCGTTGCTGAACCAGCAGGTCCAGGAACATTTCTTCCCGGCGGCTGTCACTCTACTCAACAACGTACCTCGGTGACTGCCAATCACCCCCCCCCCCCGGACACTTATTATTATTTATTCAAATCATTTGCTATGTCGCTCTTCCAGGGAGATGCTAAATGCATTTCGTTGACTCTGTACTGTACACTGACAATGACAATTAAAATTGAATCTGAATCTGAATCTGAATCTGTGCTGCTGCATGTATACAGACCTGCGTTTCATCCATAGTCAGGATCAAACCCGGGGCTCCGGCACTGCAAGCGCTGTTGAATTGCTACTGGACCGTCCCCATCCTCTCCCGAGTGTCGCATCCCTGTCCGGGGGTGGCAGGAGATGTCCGGGGTGACCATGGACTGACGGGACACCGGCCCGGAACAGTGGCGGCCCAGGCTTACAGCCAGCGCGGAGAAGAAACGCTAACTCCACTGCTCCGGGCCGGTGTGCAGTCAGTCCAGGGCTGTCAGTTAACCCGCGGGACAAGGCAGAGTTGAGCTGGAGTTAGAGCTTCTTCTCCGCGCTGGCTGTAAGCCTGGGTCGCCACTGCTCTGGGCCAGTGTCCCGTCAGTCCAGGGTCACCCCAGACATCTCCGGCTTCACCCGGACAGGGATGGGACACTCGGGAAGGGACGGGGATGGTCCAGTAGCAATTCAACAGTGCTTGCAGCGCCGGAGACCCAGGTTGGATCCTGACTCCGGATGAAACGCAAGTCTGTATACATGCAGCAACACAGTTGCCGAGAATGTTTATTACAAGTGACCTTTGACAAATCCCATGATTCCTTGCGTTTTTACGGAATACCGAACTCACTTATTAAAGGGAACATGCTGGACCACCTCAGGTTGCAGTGTCTCAGTTTGGTCTTCTTTGCCCTGTATACTTTTTCTCACAATAATAGTCCCTTGGGCACCCTCATCACAAGCGGAACCCCTACCCTCAGCAACTGATAACAAATCTATTATCATTCCCATCTTATGCTGGCTCTTGTCTGACCCCTGACTCCACCGTATTGATTGCTAGTCTGACTGTTGACCTCACGTTGTTGATTGTTAATCTGACCCACCTACTCGCAGTTAATTGTGACCACACCTCAACATTACCCCAAATTTATCTTCAAGGCCCTATCTCAACCTCCTATTTACAATAACCATCAACCCACAAGAGGTACATTTACAATGAACACACTCACAGCTCCTCTCCAAAATCTGTGGGAGGTATTTATTTTATTAAATCTGTGGGAGGTATTTATTTTATTAAATCTGTGGGAGGTATTGCTTGTGGACAGTGCTTTTCATTTTGCAAGGATCGAGCTAGAGAAAACCGCACCATGCCCCTGATGTGCTCTAGAATGTCACCAGCAGGGTGATGAAAAAGACATGTCTTGGCTCAGTGTTCTCCCATTTATCGTGCCCACCCAGGAACTTATACGTTTGGCTAGATTTCTCCTTTGTCAGTCTATTCCCTACACATTTTCCTTTTGTTATATAGGTTTTCTAGCAATCGTTTCTGGCAATAGTGAAAACTCATCAGATTTGATTCTATTGTAAAGCGTGATATCACAGTAAGAGATTTATAAGGCACAGCTTGTGCTTCTTCCACCTAACATTGGAGCTATTTAAGTACCTCCCTGCACATGTTGTACCAAGCACAATTGACAGCTTCACCTGCAGTTAGGCTGTTATTCCCAGATTCTCTATAAATAATTTGTAAATATTTATCGTTTTAAAGTTTTAAAAAGCATTAAAATGCAGATAAATATTTAACCTATTAGAGAAGAATAAAGTTAGTGAAATCGAAGCTAACATTTGGGCTCTGTCACTAGATTTGAGTGCAGCCCAGTGAAGGAGTAGAATAACTGATATGTGGCATTCGTCACTCAGATCATCCAAGACGTACAGTGGCACTTGCCAGTGGCCATTTGCCAGAAATTCCCTACAGGAATCTCAGCCGCAGCTGAGTCAATCTGACCCATTGATTTAACAGACAGCAGCAAGCTACTTTCTGTCATGTCAAAAATAGAAATACCTGGGAAAGGACTCTTGAGGTTTGACCACATACAAGACAACAAATGTATCCATAACTCACTGTAAGACAACTTGATGTAGCTGCAAAGACTCCAATCAGAAATCCTGAAAGAGGACAGAGTAGAAGAAGCAAACGAGAAACAGTCAGTATTTAATACAAAAAGAATAAATAATTGCACCTACATTCCAGCATTCAATATTGAGTTCTAATAACCTCAAAGGATTGAAAAAGTATTGTCTGAATATATGAGACTGTTTACATGGTGCAGTAGGCTTCTAAAGAAAACACTGGGCTACAAATATTTATTTGTTTCATGCACCAGCAGTGGCATATAGTGGCTTAATCTCGTCACATTGCACTCAGGGAACTTAATTTCATTGATTTCAGAGGTGTAGCAGTAGTAAAATGAGGAGTAAAATGGAGTTCCATTGGTGGAGCAGAAGTGTGGTTCAGGAACTAAGTGGGTACTTTTGATTGGTATTGACCAAGTAAGGAGGTCCTTGCCATGATAAGCAAGAAGATTGTCAGGCAGAATGACAGCCCCTACGACCTTACAGTTCCAGCAACCCATGTCTAATACTGACCTCTGGTGTTGACTGTGGTTTGTATGCTATGGGGGTTTTCTTTGGGTGTTTCAGCTTCCTCTCACATCTCAAAGGCATGCAGTAGATTAACCGGTTAGGGCTAATATCCTTTTAGTATATTTTTTTAATTCACTTTTTAATAATGTCTATCCATAAAAGTCCTGGAGAAGGTGTTGGCAAGCAGCCTTGTTGAACGAAAGTTATTTTGCCGAAGGAACTCTCACAGGCCTCTTGGGGAGGGAATACCAAGATCTGAAAACAAAGGAACAGCAATACATTTCCAAGTCAGGAAGGTGTGTTACTTGGAGGGGAATATGCAGGTGGTCTTTCAATGTGCCTGCTGCCCTTGTTCTTGTTGGCGATGGGGGTCTCAAGAATGGGAGGCATTGTAACTAGGGCAACTAAATATTGTATGCCTTATATGCACTGTGGCCTCTAAGTTCTGGTGATGGAATATATCAGTCGGGTGGTTTATGGGTGCTAATCAAGTGGGCTCTTTGTCCTGGATTAAGTTGAATTTTTTGTTAACTACTGGAACTATACCCATCTAGGAAAATAGAGAGTATTCCATCACAAGACTTGTGCCTTGTGGATGTGGGAATGCCTTGTAATGTCAGGAGGTGAGCCATTTGTTGAGGTAGTTGAGGTCATTTGTTGAGGTAGTTGAGGCCAGTTCATTGGCTATATTTAAGAGGGAGTTAGATGTGGCCCTTATGGCTAAAGGGATCAGGGGGTATGGAGAGAAGGCAGGTACAGGATACTGAGTTAGATGATCAGCCATGATCATATTGAATGGCGGTGCAGGCTCGAAGGGCCGAATGGCCTACTCCTGCACCTATTTTCTATGTTTCTATGTTTCTATTTGTTGCAGGATACCCAGCCTCTTGTCGCCACAGTGTTGATGTGGCTGGTCAATGATGACCCCCTCAGATTATTTATAATGGGGGATTTGACCTTGGTAGTGCCGATGAATGTCAAGGGTCAGTGATTAGATCTCTCTTGTTGGACATCCTGATTGTCTGTTATTTTAGTGCCACAAAAATGTTCACCTACCTCTTATCAGCCCATGCCTGAGCATGGACTAGATCTTGTTTCATGGGATCACAAGATGCTTTGTTTACTGAAGAATGGAAAATGGAATCGAACACAGTATAATAAAGTAAGTGGCAAAATAATTAAGTGAGTTGACGGCTCATGAGACAGAAAGAATTGAAGGCTACAGGGAAGGAAGGAATGGCATTGAGGGAATTTCTCTGTTAGAACTGGCATGGACTCATTGGGCTGCATGGCAATAAATAACCATATCAGATGTGATTAAATATAAATGGAGACCTAGAAAGGTTGGCAGCAGCTAATGTGGACATATCACTGGGGGATTGGAATATTTCCAAAGTCATTCACAGAAGTAATCAGAAAGTCAGGGATGCTGGTCATGATTTTCCAATATTCCTCAGCCACTGGAATAGTGACGGAAGTTGGGGGGAATTGCTTGGTAAAAGGACAAACCTACCAGCTGGTGGTGAAATGTTTGTAGGATCAATTATCTGGTAGAAAATGTTCCATAGTTTAGATAAGCATGCACTAACAAACAGGAGCAAGCAGAGATTTGTTTATAGCAAAAGTATAATTGATGTTGTGCTTTGTAATGAGGTGAAAGGGAGAGTGAATGAGTGTGATGCAGATGATGTGGGCGGATTATCAAAATATTTCCCTTCCAGATTCCCTGTGCATCTGGTCCTAGACTCTCCCACTTGTGAAAACATCCCATCATATTCACTCTATCCAGGCCTTTCATTATTCGGTAAATTTCAATGAGATACTCGTCATCGTTCGAAACTCCAGCAAGTACAGGCCCAGAGCCATTAGACCCTCAACATACGTTAACCCAATCATCCCCAGGATCATTCTCCTAAACCTCCTCTGGACCCATTCCAATGCCAGGAGTTCCCTCCTCAGATACGAGACCCAAAACCGCTCATAATAATCCAAATGCGGTCTGACCAAACCGAAACAACCAGATGAATCCTACAAGGTTACAGAGGGAGCATGCATATTCCACACAGAGTGCTCTACTACTCTATGGATATCTGATTTTTACAATCAAATGTTAATCCAATTAAGTGCGTATTTTGAAGTGGTCCATGAAATATGGCCACTAATTCCTGCTCACAAACAGCAACACAAGGAATGATCAGGATGCTTATTTTAGGTGGTGTTAGTTGCAGCAGGGCCAGACACAGTGAGAACGTAGGTATTTCTTGAACAGTGAAAACATTTTTGATCCCCTGTTGCAGCAGATGGAATCTGATTTAACATCTCCTCTGAAAAATACCGATTTTGTCAGTGCCATGCACCTTTAGATAAGGACTGGTGTGCCAGCAAACTGGTGTGCCAGTGACACAGAGGCAGGTGTGCTGTAATGAAGTCTAAGTTAATTTCTCAATGTTGTAAAGAGCATGCAACACATATTAATTGATGGCCAAGTGAGGGGGAAATAACATCTCTGTAATTACAGTTGAATCGGAAAAGGTATGAAACTGTAAATGATGTGACTCTTCTGCAAGCAGTTGCATTGCTGTTCTCCCCCAACACACTGTGCTCCCTCACTGCAGATTGTGGGAGATTTTCTAGCTCATGTCTTTTGATTAGAATTAGAATTAGATCCTTTATTTGTCATTCAGACCTTACAGTCTGAACGAAATGTCGTTACCTGCAGCCATACATACAATAATAAACAACAGAACAGACAGTAAACACAAATTAACATCCACCACAGTGAGTCCACCAAGCACCTCCTCACTGTGATGGAGGCAAAAATCTTAGGGCTGCAGTCTCTTCCCTCCTCTTCTCCCTCTGCGCTGAGGCGATACCCCACCGGGCGATGGTAAATCAGTCCCGTGGCTCACTGAGCTCCGCGAACGGGTCGGTTCAAACACCGCGGCCCGGGGGTGGTCGAAGCTGCCGCCCTCCAGTCCAGCGGACGCAGCTGTTGACGATGTCGTCCACTGGCCGAACCCCGGACTCAGGCCGCCGCCGCCAGAACGCCGTCTCAGCCACCGGAGCACCGTTCCAGCCCCGAGCCGGGTCGCCCTCACGTGAGCGCCGTTCCACCCTCGAGCCAGGCCGCCCTCACGGGAGAGTCTCAGCCCCGCGCCAGGCCGCCCTCACGGGAGCGTCGTTACCCTCGAGCCAGGCCGCCCTCACAGGAGCGTCTCAGCCCCTCACGGGAGTGCCGTTACCCTCGAGCCAGGCCGCCCTCACGGGAGCGCCGTTACCCTCGAGCTGGGCCGCCCTCACGGGAGCGCCGTTACCCTCGAGCCAGGCCACCCTCACGGGATCGCCATTACCCTCGAGCCGGGCCACCCTCACGGGAGCGCCGTTATCCTCGAGCCGGGCCACCCTCACGGGAGCGTCTCAGCCCCTCACGGGAGCGCCGTTCCAGCCCCGAGCCGGGCTGCCCTCACGGGAGCGAGCCCAGGGCGAGTCCTGACAGGCTCGAGGTCACCAGCTCCGCCATTAGGCCTCAGCGCAGACGGAGGCAGAGAAGGGGGATACGACAAGAAAGTCGCATTCCCCCGAAGGGAGAGACAGAAAGCCCTGTTTCAACCTCCCACCTCACCCCCCCCACACATAACACAAACCTAAAAATTAAAAACATAACTAAACAAGACGAAAAAAACAACACAAAAAAGTAAAAACAAACGGACTGCAGGCGAGCCGCAGCCGTTCACCAGCGCCACCACTTCCGGAATGTAGCTAACATTAATTCTGGGTTATAAATGTTTGCCAGGAAAGGAATATGTTGAGAAATGATTTCTTCTCTGTGCTCTTTGTGGTAGATTGCTATTCACTATTATTTAATAAAATAAATAATTTTATCGCAAAACTATTGGGTATAATTAAACATTGGAAGTGAAGAGCTTTATTCAGTTTGCAAAGAGAAGCAGAACTCTAAGTTTTTAGTTAAAATGTCTGTGTTTGTTCGTGGGTGAAAATCTGAGTCATTATTCAGCGACAGCTCTGTAAATGGGATTACAGATTAATGCACACACCTTTTAATGCAAGTCACCATCAATATTCATCAAATGCCTCCAGTAATCATTGTTACACAGCTCTCACATGCCTGGTTTGTGTTTCACTTGATATAAAAGATGGTAATGTTTTCTTTGCCCAGCAAGATATCTGGTGCAGAACCATTAATGCATACCTTGCATGAACCATCTATTCCAGGTACAAATTCTATAAAGTCAGTAATGAGGTCAGTGATAACAGCTACACCAGATGCCTTAATCTGTCTTCAAAACTGAAATATAACTTGCTAGCACCTCCGCATGAAAAAATAATTAGTGAGCAACAGAGCTGGAGTAACTCAACAGGTCAGGCAGTATCTCTGGAGGACATTGATAGATGATGTGTGACATTTCAGGTGGAGAACCTTCTTCAGACTGATGATCCAGCAACAAGAACCTATATTCTGCATTCCGCTGAGTTCTCTGGTCTCAGCTGTGCCAACAGTATGTTGCTGTAGCGACACAAGGAACTGCAGATGCTGGGTTACAAAAGAAAAACACAAAGTGATGGTGTAACTCAGCAGGTCAGACAGCATCTCTGGCGGATATGTGTAGGTGCCATGTTGGGTCAGGACTCTTCTTCAGACTCATTCGAACAGCAGGAGAGCAGCAGGAATGACAGAGTAGTAAGATAAAGTATTTTCATTGGAGAGAGGCGCATAAATTCTTAAAAAGTATGCAGACTTTAAGCAAATAAGTTGCCATATTAGGCTTAGGTGCCACCAGACAATGGAAGATTCGGGGATGATTCCCAACAGCTCACTGAAAAAAATCATCAGCGGTTGCCATGAATGCTAATTGTGAATCCATGTCCATTGGGCATATTATTGACCAGGATCTCTGATTTTAGTTTAGTTTAGTTTAGTTTAGAGATACACTACGGAAACAGGCCATTCGGCCCACCAAGTCTGCGCTGACCAGCAATCCCCGCACACTGACACCATCATATACACACTAGGGACAATTTACAATTTAACCAAGCCAATTAGCCTACAAACCTTTATGTCTTTGGGATGTGGGCGGGAACCGGAGCATCCAGAGAAAACCCACACAGGCTACGGGAAGAACATACAAACTCCATACAGATAGTCGGTTCAGAGTGCCCAGTCACCCTCCAGCCCCAGGCGGTCTTGTGTTGGAAAATGACCCCCACCCTCCCATCTCCCCAAGCCAGTGATGTGACTGACGTGGGGGGTCTGGACCAATCACTGGCAAGTCCTGCCCCCTGGCGACGTCATGGCCGTTATTTGGCTTTTCGGCATTGCGTCTGATTGGTTATTTGGCTTTTAGGCGTTGCGCCCTTTCGGTTATTTGGCTTTTAGGCGTCCCGCCCGTTCGGATATTTGGCTTTTCGGCGTCGTACTTTTCAGTTATTTGGCTTTTCGGCGTCATTTCCATTTGGTTATTTGACTTCCACTTCTTCGCTTCGGCTTCTTATTCTTCGACGCCACGTCCGGGTACCATACCGAGATACAGTAAAAACATTGTTTGCATGCTCGCCTGTCAAATCATGCTATACATTACAATCAAGCCGTACGCAACTACATCTCATAATAATCATCGAGAGTCAGAGAAATATATAGCACAGAATCAAGCTCTTCAGTTCAACTAGTCCATGCTAGTCCCATCTGCTTAAAGAATCAGTGCATAGCAAACCTATTTATCTGCTGTAAACATGAGATTCTCTGAGCATTGTATTTGAGGCAGCAGGTCATTTTCAATCGGTGTGAGGGCAGAAAATCCTCAGCATAATATTTATTCATGAATTATTCATGACTCGAGGGTGCAGGACTAAATAGATATTTTTTGATAAAAGAGAGATAACAGAAGCAAAGATCTTTCTGCATTGCTCTCCATAAATGGCTGATTTGAGAATAGAGAGAAATTATTATTTTTTAAAACCCCTCTCGATTTATACAGTTAAGAAGTTTAAATCTTTCTAATGTTTAAGAAGGAACTGCAGATGCTGGAAAATCGAAGGTAGACAAAAATGCCGGAGAAACTCAGCGGGTGAGGCAGCAGCTATGGAGCGAAGGAAATAGGCAGCGTTTTGGGTCGAGACCCAAAACGTTGCCTATAATCCCTGATAAATAAGGAAACATCTTTAATCCCACGAGTTTTGAGAGAAAAGTCTTGCTTTGTGAGGTGCAACATTTTGATGAAACAAAACATTCAGAACCAGTTTGGAGGAAAATGCTCAAGGCTATCATCATTCAATGTTATTAATGTTTCTGAGCAAATGGCTTCTACTATTGAAGCAAACAGGAACTTTGTTGCAGAGTCACAGGTTTTTGTGATAAATTGGGAAAAAGTGAAGCATTTATGTAACGTGGATTCTAGTTCCCAGGTCTTATTTTCAATCTTAAAATGAAAAACAGTTTTTTGATGAACCAGAATCCCCTGTTCATTTGAGAGCATAACTGGGTCTGTGTGCTAGAAATGCAAATAAGCATTAGACATTCACAGCTAATACCTGCAGGCAATGCTTTCGAAGGGATTGGTGCACTAACAATTATCTTGGTTCCACTTCAAACTCCTTGTCACAAAGTTAGTCCAGGAATGGAACACCATTGTGGTGTTTCGCAAGAGCAAATCGTATAAAAAGGCAATGCACAGTTGAAATGGGAAGGCAAATTTAGGTGAAATCTGTCCAATTTCTGGTAACATTCTCCATTAACAGATTAAACTATGAAGTCTAGAGAATCCTGCCAAAGCCTATTCCTCAATCAACATTGTCTGATTTTTGTGGCGAGATTGATGCTCACTGCGAGTTCTAATTTTATTCTTAATCTGATTTTGATTCAACTAATGACCTTTTATCCCCTTATGTATCAAGAATTCACACATCTCTACTTCAACAATATTTGGATACCCTCCATCAGGCTTTGAGAAAGAACATTTCAAAGATTCGCAATTGTCTGAGAGAGAAAAATAAAGTCACCTTGGTCTCTAATGGGTGACACCATGTTTATAAACAGTGACCCTCTGATCTAGATTCCCTCCACAGGAGGAAATATTGTCTCCACATCCACTCTGTCAAGACCCTCAGGATCATATATATTTTAATTGAGTTGCCACTCACTTTTATAAGCTGAGCATTGGCTACAACCCCATTCTAGCCAACCTCTCCTCAGAAGTACTTCAGGTAACAGTTCAGGTAACAGTTTCATCAACATTTCTGACATCCTTCAATGAATTGACACAAGGAAATCAAGGTTGGACATAGTGCTTCAGATGTGGTCATCATATCCTATGTAACTAAATCATAATTTCCCTAGTATGTATTCAATCGCCTACCAATGAATGATAAAATCTGTTACCTTTCCTAATTCTTTGGACACAAGTGCTGGAGGAACTCAGTGGGTCAGGCTGCCACTGTGGACAGGCCACATTTCGGATCAGCACTTCCTCAGATTGATCATTTTCATGTGGGACCTTTTTAAAGGATTTACTGGTCAATGTAGATTATCGGTATTAATACATTTGGTTTAACACTTCAGAAGATTCAATCAAACATGATCTCTGGCTGACAAGGACATGCTGACAATGAAATGTTTTGCAGACAGTGTTACCAAATTGTTAAAATGCCAGCAATTCTTCTGGTGATAAAAAAGCGTAATTAATAATGCATTAATGTATGGACAGGCGAGGAGAGAACATCAATTCGCAGGTCAACCCACACGTCCAAGGGAAGGTGATAGGCTGGGGTGATGGGTCCACAGCAGCCTGGGACTTGTCTGGAACGGGCATCGCTCATAAGAACAAGAGCGCGGACTGGACTTTGCGAATGGTGCCAAAACATGGCACCACTTGCAGATGGGCTTGGTAAACTATTTCTGTTACTTGCTATTTGGGGATGTGCTTAGGTATGGAAATACTCAACTGGCCTGTTTGTAAGGAAATAATTTCACTGTTAGAACTAAGCGTGTTAGCACTTTGCATATGTGACAAAAAGAAGACCATTGATCATAGACCATTAAAATAATGGGTTAAGGCTTTATCAGCTGCTTTTGTTTTATTTGCCATTCCAAATCAGGAGACAGAGATTATTGTTAGTTTTACAAGTTATCACAACTTCTCTGCTAATCGACCGCCACTGCCAGTCCACATTTGTGAAACTTTGGCAAGATAACTTCAGATGGCATGTGACCAAATATAATCAGACTTTAAAGTAGTCTTTTAAGCACTTCATTTCTGTTAAAGTAGAGGGCTGTTCTCTAAGCTATTGATCCACAGTATTTTGCCAATATGGTTGCCTTTGGGAATTTGAAGCTATAAATGAGAATTACTCATGTGGAAGGGGGATCAATTATCCTGTATTGTTTGTGAGATTCATTTAGGAAGCCATTGAAGAATATTTATAGCAAAAGAGATTCCATTCTAAATCATCTTGATGAAGGAGAACTCAGGAGGGCAGCGGTGGAGTTGCAGCCTTACAGCACCAGAGACCCTGATGCGATCCTGATTATAGTGCTGTCTGAACGGAGTTTGACCATTCTCCCAATGATGGTGTGGGTTTTTCTATTTTAGTTTTTTAGTTTTAGTTTTCAGTTTTAGAGATACAGCATGGAAACAAGCCCTTCGGCCCATCGGGTCCGCGCCGACCAGCAATCCCTGCACATTAACATTATCCAACACCCACTAGGGACAATTTTTACATTTACCAAGCCAATTAACCTACAAATCTGTAAGTCTTTGGAATGTGGGAGGAAACCAAAGATCTCGGAGGAACCCACGCAGGTCAAAGTCAGTCTCGAGCAAGGTTGTCAGCTCCATGATGTTAGGCCGCAGAGCGACCGGAGATACGATCTGGTAAACAACCGCATCTCGGGAAGACTCGCTAATGGCAGGTAAGCATGGGAAGACTCGTGAAGATTTTTCAACATGTTAAAAAATGTCCACGAGAGCCCCGAGTACCGATGAGTTGCCATTACTGTAAATCTCCGAGTTCGAATCAGGGCAAACTCGGGAGAGCTCTTGGAATGAACTCGTACCATGAGACAGGGCTTTAAGGCTGTGCATGCCATACGCAAGAAGAAGAAGACTAGTTGGCCTCATACCCAGCTGGTTCAGATTGTAGGATTTAAAGAGTATCAGGCATCATACATCATCAAACCACATTTTAGGTGCAACAAGCAGAAAACTTTGCTTGTTTCTAATATTCCAGTGCTACATTTAGGTGCAAGGCCCTCAAAGATTATGTTTACTTAGCAAAGTGAACCAAATGCAGGAACACGGACAAGTATGATTGAGTGCAATTTGGGGATTAAAAAGTGTGCACACAGTGTTTGAAACCTTTTGTTAGCAATGTTCTCTGGAAGGAGGCAAAACAACCACCCTAGTATTGGTTTTGATTTATATTCTCTCCTTATGTTGTATCTTGGGTAAAGCAATAGCACAGCAAGAATTTCCTAACGATCTGTGTCAAGTTATAATGTTTCAATGGGATTACAACTCATCAATTTTTCAGATGTGTGGTGGGTTGTTTCCCTCTATACCTTGAAACAGTGTATACTCTGTTACCACAAGAGTAATCCAATGTTTATTGTACGGATTCCCAAGGGTACTTTCAAAGTAATCTTGCTTAATATAAATAGAGTGTTTAATAGAATAAGTAAGAGTCTTGTTGTATTGGATTCTTGGTGTCCACATTTACACTGCTTCAGTCACACGAAGATGGATGACCACTAATAGAATGAGAATAGACCCGGGTTCGATCCTGATTATGGGTGTTTGTCTGTACGAGTTTATAAGTTCTCCCTGTGACCTGTGTGGGTTTTCTCCGGAATCTCTGGTTCCCTCCCACACTCCAAAGAAGTACAGTTTTTTAGGTTAATTGGCTTGGTATAATTATACTGTAAATTGCCTCTTGTGTGTGTCGGATGGCGTTAGTGTGCGGGAATCGCCGGTTGGCAGGGACTTGGTGAGCCGAAGAGCCTGTTTCCGCGCTGTATCTCTAAACTAAACTAAATCTAAACAACAAAATGCTGTAGGCTGAGGTTGACAAAAATGCTGGAGAAACTCAGCGGGTGAGGCAGCATCTATGGAGCGAAGGAAATAGGCAACGTTTGCGGGTCGAAACCCTTCTTCAGACTGATGTAAGGGTGGGGAAGGTGGGGGCGGGGGGCGGGTGGGGGAGGAAGAAAGGTCGAGGTGGAGCCAGAGGGCTGAGGGAGAGCTGAGAAGGGGAGGAGAAAGTAAGGACCACCTGAAATTAGAGAAGTCAATGTTCATACCGCTGGGGTGCAAACTGCCCAAGCAAAATATGAGGTGCTGCTCCTCCAATTTACAGTGGTCCTCACTCTGGCCATGGAGGAGGCCCAGGACAGAAAGGTCGGATTTGGAATGGGAGGGGAGAGTTTAAGTGCTGTGCCACCGGGAGATCAGGTTGGTTATTGCGAACCGAGTGGAGGTGTTCGGCGAAGCGATCGCCAAGCCTAATGGTTTTGCAGACTAGTAGTTGGCTCGCCACAGATCAGTGCAGAGATACTGTAAATATTTTGCCATACAGTTGAAAGCAAAGTTGGAAAACAATGAGGATAATACCAATCAACTGCACATGCCAGCAGAGTGGCACCCACGTGTTGTATTGAATTTAATACAGAGATGTGTGAGGTGACACACTTTGGCTGTATGTATAATTACCATGGCAGTGCCATATCGGAAAATTTGTCATTGTTCTCTTCAGAATAATGGAAGGTAACAATAGATTTGAAATAAGTGATCAATATTATAAACAATTTACTTAAGTTAAATAAAGAAGAGCTACTCCTTTAAGTTGGCCAGAATGTGCCAAGGGGATGCAAATTTAAGGTCATGGCCAAGATATTGTGGCCAACATATACACATTGAACATATGAATTTGGGGCTACACTTGGACCTGCATCACTATTCAATAAAATGACGGCTGAGCTGATTGTAATATTAGGTTAGCATTCCTGTCCACTTCTTGTAATTATTCACTGCTTCATTTTGAACCATTTATCTAGCATTTCCTTAAAAATATTAAAAGATTTTTCCACTGCCATTTGAAGAAAACTCCTTATTTTTAAGGTACACAAAAAAGCTGGAGAAACTCAGCGGGTGCAGCAGCATCAATGGAGCGAAGTAAATAGGCAACGTTTCGGGCCGAAACCTTTCTTCAGACCCGAAACGTTGCCTATTTCCTTCGCTCCATAGATGCTGCTGCACCCGCTGAGTTTCTCCAGCTTTTTTGTGTACCTTCGATTTTCCAGCATCTGCAGTTCCTTCTTAAACTCCTTATTTTTAAACCTTGTCTCCTAGTTCTAAATATTGACATGAGAAACATTGGCTCACATCTCCCCCATCATGAGCTCTCGGGATTTGATATGTTTTAGTTGTTTCCCTCTCTCTTCTAAACTCCAGTGGATATAAGCCAAGCTTTCCAACATTTGCTCATTAGACAACCATTTCCTCCTCCCCTTCATTCCAAGTATTGGTTTAGTAAATCTTCTGTGAATTGCTTCCAACACGTTAACATCCATTCTTAAATAAGGAGCCCTCCAGTTCAGATTATTTAAATAATTTCACGCTTCCATCACCACCAAATACTCTTCTTTTCTCTTGAGAGTTACAGTCACATAGCATTCAAATAGGCCCATCAGCCCAACTGGCCATACTGACGAAGATGCCCCATCTAGGCTACACACATTTGCCTACATTTTTCCCATATCTCTAAACCTTTCCTATCTGTGTACCTATTCAACTGTCTTTTAAATGCTGTTATAGCACTGCCTCAAACACCTCCTCTGGCTGCTTGTTCCATATACCCACCATACTCTGAGTGAAAATGTTGCTCAGATTCCTAGTAAATCTTCTCCCTCTCTCCCTACCCCCCTATGGTTCTTTATTCCCCTACCCTGGGTAAAAGACTCTCAGCTTTCTATTCCCATCATGATTTTATACACCTCTATTAGATCACTTTAGCCTCCTACGCTCCAAAGGAAGTAAGTCCTATCCTGCCCAAGATTTCCCGACAATGCATACCCTCGAGTCCTGGCAACTTCCTTATAAATCTCCTCTGTGCTCTTTCCAACCTAATGACATCCGTCCTATAGGAGGGCAACCAAAACCGAACACAGTACTCCAAATGCGGCCTCACCAATTTCTTGTAAAATGTTAACACAATGTTCCAACCACTGTACTGATGAAGGCCAATGTACCAAAAGCCGTCTTTACCAGCTTATCTACCTATAACACTACTTTTATGGAGCTATGTACCGGTCAGACTAGTTCCCTCTTCTCTACAATACTCCCCAGGGCCTACCATTCACTGTGAAGGTCCCACCTTGGTAGCAGCAGGAGATGAAACAGCTGCCTTGTTTCCTTTACCATCCCACCATGCATGGGTTTAAGGGCCTGTCCCACGTGGGCGATTGTGAAGCGTCAGTGACCAACGCACGTAAAACCGTCAAGTTGCACAACATACACGCAGACGTATGCTGTCATGCGGGTAACGGCCGATTAGGGTTGAGGCTGTAAAATATTCTTCCTTCAATGCATGGATTTTAAACATTAATATATTAAATTTAATACAATAAAATCAATTGTGCAAATGAAAAGATGTCTGAGTCAGTCATTCCATTTTATTTATAGATGTATTGGCCCGCTTCCAGATCCGATCACCAGGGATGTATTCAGTGAGTGTAGACTGAACTCCCCTCTCCCCTCTTCCCCCCTCCAGCCCCCATCCCTCCTTCTCCACTCCCCTCTACCCTTCTCCCCTCCCCTCTCCCCCCATTCTTCCCTTCCTCCCTTCTCCCTGCTCCACTCTTCTCCCCCTTATCCACTACCCCCTCCCCTCACATCCACTTCTCACCTTCTCCCTCCCTTCTCCCATTCTACACCCCCCCCCACCACTTTCCCCGATGCCCCCCCATTTGTGGACCCAGCCTGTGACCAGTGATGCCCCCACACACTATCCCACACACGCGAGGGACAATTTATACAAATCTGTGCGCCTATGGAGTGCGGGACGAAACCCAAACCCTAATCCTAACCCTAGCCTTAACCCTAGCCCTAGCCCTAGCCCTAGCCCTAACCCTAGCCCTAGCCCTAGCCCTAACCCTAACCCTAACCCTAACCCTACCCTAGCCCTAACCTAACTGGGAGAAGGGAGGGAGAGGGGGCGAAGGGGATGTGAGGAGAGAGGGGGTAGTGACGCGCAAATGGCGCGCGACTGCAGACTGACGCACTGCAAAATCCTGGGGCACTGCGTGTTACCGTGTGTCACTACATACAGCATCACGCCTCACCACGCGCCATGCGCGCGTCACGAAACGCCATGCGTGCGTCACGAAGCGCTATGCGCGCGTCACCACACGCCAACCAGTTTTTAGGATGTCACGTAAATGGCGCGCAAATGACGCCCAAGTGGGACAGGCCCTTTAGGCAGACATTCCAGGGAACGCAGCAATTGAATCATTCCTATTAATGGTACTGCATTCTATACTCAGAATATGGCCTCTTCCACAATTGAGAAACAAAATGCACACTGGGTGACTGTATTGAAAGCCACCTCTGTTCCATCCACAAGGATGACCCAGGGCTTCCGACCACTTGTTATTCATATTCGCTATCCCAGTCTCCAACTGACCTCTCTGTACTAGGCTGCTCAGATAATAACATGCTTTATGTTTTATTTTTCTTGCTTTATTAGACTATTCACATTTTCCCATGTTACATGTTATTTGCCAA
This sequence comes from Amblyraja radiata, assembly GCF_010909765.2. Classification (NCBI taxonomy): domain Eukaryota; kingdom Metazoa; phylum Chordata; class Chondrichthyes; order Rajiformes; family Rajidae; genus Amblyraja; species Amblyraja radiata. The sequence continues at coordinate 18,025,845 of NC_045978.1, read as the reverse complement.
ATATTAGCCCATGCACAAGTTACCAACCTCCCTTTACGTAGCATCTTGATGTCCTCACTACGCTACTTTCTGGCATATCTTTGCATCAGCATCATCAGATTTAGAAATCACTCACGCAGTGCCTTTGTCCAAATCATTCTAATGATAAAAGTTAAGGTTCTAGCATCAATCCCTGTGGCATACCATTCATTACATCCTGCTAATCAGAAAAGGACTAATTATGTCCTCTTTCTTTTTCCCATTAACAAGATTTAGGGATTAATTTCATTGATAAATTTTTTCCGTCATCTGGAAAAAATGTATATAAAAGGAATATCTTCTAACTGGAGAATTGGTGGAATGTAGCTGCTATTTTTAATTTTTCAAACTACCAGCTCAAAACAGTAGGGAAAAGTCATCACACAGCGAACGGTTGCGGTTAGCTTTTTAGGTCATTCATGATTTAATCAGGGTGGGGGAAAATTGATGGACATGCAATACATGTGATATATAACATTTAATATAAATTAGTGCAAGGTGATGCATTCTGGTAGGAAGAGTGAGGAGGCAATGCAATATGAATACTAAATGCAATGCAATGCAATACTAAAGGTAATTTAGTCAGTTTGATGTATATTTTGCATAAGTCTGAAAATGGTAGGGCAGGTTAAGAAAATGGTGAAAAATTCCAATGGAATTCTGAGCTTCATAAATATTAACTCAATGTATAGCCATGGAACTCATGGTAAACTTCATGAAACATACATACAGTTCTAAGTGGTGCTGTCAGCGGTGGTTTTCCACTTTAGGAAGGATGTGAAGGCCTAAGAAACCATTTGCTAGAATGGTTCTGGGGACAAGGACAAATATAGGGAATGGCTAGACACCTGGGATGAATCATACTGCAGCTAGAGATTATTAAAATAATGTGATCAGAACAGAGTTGATATAAATATTTCCATTGGTGGATGGGTTGAGAACTAAAGAAACTTAAGGGGCTGTCCCACTTGGGCGACCTAATCTGCGAGTTTAGAAGAGTGGCTTCGACCTTCAAACTTGCAGCTTGGTCGACACGTGGTCCTAGGAGGTCCTATGAGGTCGCTGGAACGCTCCTTCATGCTCGAGGGAAGTTCCCGAATACTCGTAGCCTCAGCTAGGTCGCGGAATATTTTTCAGCATGTTGAAAAATTTTCCGCAAGTAAAATTTGGTCGGCATGGGTCTTTTTAACTTGTAGTGCACTGGAGTGGGCAGGCACTTGAGGGCTGCCATAGGCAATCTCCTTCGCTGACCGGGCATTTTGATTGGCTCATTTGAGTTTTCAGGACCAAGGAAGACCTAACGGTATGTAAAATAGGTAAAATGCCCTTCCCTTCTCCCCCCCTCCGTGCTCTCTAAAGGACTTACCGGTACTGTGCAGCCGTTTTACCTTCTTCTTCATCGCGGGTGTGAATTTCAGACAGCGCTCCCCCGCTTTCCCTGGTCCCCACCTTCACGATGTGTTTGTGTGTGGGTGTGTCAGTGTGTGTGTGCGGTCAGTCGATCCAGCTCGCGGTTTCAACGCGGACGGTCGGTCCAGCTCGAGGCTTTCCAGGCGAGTGGCCTTGAGCTTGAAGGTCGAAGACACTCTTCTGGACTTGCGGATTAGGTCGCCCAAGTGGGACAGCCCCTTAAATTTGATTGAAGGAGATTACTTGTGGGCTAAGGGATGTCCGGAAAGTGGAATGTTTTTTTTAAAGAGTGATGGTTAGAGTTGAAGGCATGCATGTTCCTGTTAGAGGCTCTGGTCAGAAAAAGGAAAAGGTATGGGCGAGGTTCATGTTCATAAGTGATAGGAGCAGAATTAGGCCATTCGGCCCATCAAGTCTACACTGCCATTCAATCTTGACTGATCTTTCTTTCCCCCTTAAACCCATTCTCCCATCTTCTCCCCATAACCCCATGACACCCCTAGGTACTGTATATGCAGCTGGGATCAAAAATATCCTTGGAATGGTTTAGGGAACAGTAGCATTACTAATAAGGAAACTAGGAGGGCACAAAAGGTGCAGGAGACAGCTCCGGCATATAAAACTAAGGAAATTCCAAAGTTATTTTATAACTACTTTAAGGGAAAGTGAGTGACTAGAGCGAGAATACAAGTCCTTAGAAACCAATGTGTTGAAACCAACGGCAGACAAAAATGTTGGAGAAACTCAGCGGGTGAGGCAGCACCTATGGAGCGCTATGTGTTGAGTTGAGTTGAGATGTGTTGAGATGGGCAAGGTCCTCAGTGAGTGTTTCCCCTCTGTTTTTACCCAGCAGAAAGTCATGAAGGCCAGGGAACTTGGGGAAATTAATGGAAATGTTGAGGACAGACGGTATTACAGTGGAGGAGGTGCTGGACTTCCTAAGCCGTATGAAGGTAAATAAATCTCCCGGGGTTGATCAGATACATCTGAGGACACTAGAGATGACATTGCAGAAGCCCAAGCTGAGATATACGAATCATCATGGTGAGATGCCGGATGACTGGAAGATGGCTAATGTTGTGCCTATATTTAGGCAGGGCTGCAGGGAAAAGCTTGGGAACAATAGACCAGTGAACCTAACACCTGTGGTAGAAAGATTACTGGAGACGATTCTGAGTTTAGTTTAGTTTCGAGAAACTGTGCGAAAACAGGCCCTTCGGCCTATCGACTCCGCGCCGACCAGCGATCCCCACACATTAACACTATCCCACGCACAATTTTACATTTTTTAAATATACTATGCCAATGAGCCTACAAACCTGTATGTCTTTGGAGTGTTGGGGGAAACCGAAGATCTCGGAGAAAACCCACGCTTACACGGGGAGAACGTACAAACTCTGTACCGACAGCACCCATAGTCGGGATCGAATCCCGGTCTCTGGCACTGAAATCACTGTAAGGCAGCAACTCTACCGCTGCACCACTGTGCCACCATGAGGGATAAGATGGATTTGGATAGACAGAAAATGATTAGGCATTGTGAAGTGTGTGGTAGATCATGCCTTACGAATTTGATTGTGTTGTTTAAAAAAGTAAGCCAAACGTTTGACGAAGGCAAGGCCACAGACATTGCCCACATAGACTTCCGCAAACCAATGAAAAGTTCCACATGTTTGACTGCTCTGAAAGGTTATATTACATGGTATCCAGGGAGACCTAGAATTGTAATTGTAAACAGAATTGTGTTCATGGAAGGAAGTAGAGGGTGGTGCTGGAAAATTGTTTTTTGGACAGCAGGCATTTGGCGTGTCGTGTGCCTCAGGGATCGACGTTGGACCCATTACCGTTTGTGGTTTATATCAACTATTTGGAAGAGAATGCATAAGGCTTGATTAGTAAGTTTGCAGATGATACTAAAGAAGGTGGGTATCGAAGATGTTTATCAAAAAATACAGCAAGATATTGACCAATTGTGCAAGTAGGATGAGGAATGGCTAGTGGAGTTTAATGCAGATAAGTGCAAGGTGTTGCATTTTGGGAAGTCAAAAGAGGGCAGGATCCTCACAGTGAACTGGGGAGTGTTGTAGAGCAGCGGGATCTAGCATAGGTACATCGTTCCCTGAAAGAAGCATCACTGGTAATAAGGTACATTAAGTCCTTGTGGTATATTAGCCATCATATGGCAGGGTATTGAGTATAGAACTTGGGACATTATGTTAAAGTTGTACAAGACATTGGTGAGTCTTATTTTGGAGTATTGTGTTCAGTTTTGGTCTTTGCTTTAGGAAGCTGGAAAGTGCAGAGAAAAATTACGATGATGTTTCCAGGACAAGGGAACTATCGGAAAAGGTTGGACACATAGAAACATTACTAGGACTTTATTCATTAGAGCACAGGAGGATGAGAGGTGATCTATAGAAGTGTGTAAAATGATGAGGGGAATAGATAGGGTGAATGGACAAATTCTTTTAACCAGGGTAGGGGAATCAAGAACCAGTGAACATAGTTTAGGTTGAGAGGGGCAAGATTGGTTGGTATATGGAACAAGTTGTCAGTGGAGGTATTTGAACCAGGCACTTTACATCATGTAAAAGACTCATGGACAGGTACACGGTTATGAAAGGTTTAATGTCATAAAGTCATAAGGAATCGGAGTAGAATTAGGTAATTCGGCTCATCAAGTCTACTCCGCCATTCAATCATGGCTGATCTATCTCTCCCTCTTAACCCCATTCTCCTGCCTTCTCTCCATAACCTTTGACATCTGTACTAATTAAGAATCTATCTACAGTGCCTTAAAAATATCCACTGGCTTGGCCTCCACAGCCGTCTGTGGCAAAGAATTCTCCAGATTCACCACCCTCTGACTAAAGAAATTTCCCCTCATCTCCTTCCTTAAAGAACGTCCTATAATTCTGGGGCTATGACCTGTCGTCCTAAACTCTCCTACTAGTGGAAACATCCTCTCCACATCCAATCCAAGCCTTTCACTATTCTGTGTGTTTCAATGAGGTCCCTCCTCATTCTTCTAAACTCCGGCGAGTACAGGACCAGTGCCGACAAATGCTCATCGTAGGTTAACCTACTCATTCCTGGGACCATTACTTGTAAACCTCCTCTAGATCTTCTCCAGAGCCACTTCCGCCCTCAGATATGGTGCCCAAGATTTAGAGGGATATGGGCCAAATGCAAATGCGTCTAGCTTAAATGGTGCAAGGTGGACAGCATGGATGAGTTGGGGCGAATGGCCTGTTTAAATGCTGTATACCTCTATCATCCCCAATTCTTTGACCCATATATAGGACATCTAACAAAAGAACGAAAAGGTGGGGGAAATTGTTTGTCACACAGACATCTAAAGAGACTTAGATGATATGGGTTGGCAATAGCTTTGAATTGACTCAGCACTTGAAAGAACAAAGTCTAGAAGAAAGATGAAAGGATAGAAAAATTGCATTCCTTTTCTCACAGGATTTAATATCCTCCATCTGTACTGGTACCATTCTATAACTCTCCGGTTTCATCATCTCTCCAGAAACTGCTGACCTACTTTATCAGACACTTCAACACAAATTATTAGTCAATTGTACTGGTCTCCCAGGATTAATTCTAAGTTCATCATGCCGAAAATACAAAAAATAGCACTATTAGTGATCTGTGAGGAAACTGCTGCGGTTACTTTTTGGAACTGTTTCTGGAACACTCCCACAGATGCTGTCATATTCGTATCTCATTTCCAACAAGCGATACAGAATACGGCCTTTCAGCAGGCAACCCGATGATGCTCTTGAATGTGATCAGCTTCTGAAATTAATGACGTTGATCCCTGTGATGCTGGTAGAAACAGTAATTTTCTTCACCAGCCTACATGAGCCAACATCAACATCTGCCAACAACTGGAATTTAGAAGAATGAGAGGGGATCTTATAAAAACATATAAAAATCCTTAAATGATTGGGCAGTCTAGATGCAGGAATAATGTTCCCGATGTTGGGGGAATCTAGAATCAGGGGTCACAGTTTATAGTTTAAGAATAAGGGGTAGGCCATTTAGGACTGAGATGAGGGAAAACTTTTTCATCCAGAGAGTTGTGAATCTGTGGAATTCTCTGCCATTGAAGGCTGTGGAGGCCAATTCACTGGATGTTTTCAAGAGAGATTTAAATTTAGCTCTTAGGCCTAAGTGAATCAAGGGATATGGGGAAAAACCCGGAACGGGGTACTCATTTTGCATGATCAGCCATGATCATATTGAAAGGACCGAAGGACCGAATCGCCGACTCCTTCCTGCACCTATGTTTCTATGGAGGTGTTGGAGATGGTCCAAGTAAATTTGAGTGCAGGATGAAAATTGGTGGTGAAGTTGATGAAGTCCATGAGTTCTGCATGGGTGCTGGAGGTAGCACTGATGCAGTCATCAATGTAACGGAGATGCAGTTCAGGGATAGGGCCAGTGTACGCCTATTTTTCTGTTTCTATGTTTCTAACATCACCTGGGGATGCTGCTTTACACAGTGGTGGCACATTGGCCGAGCCGCTGACGCACAGTAGCCAGAAACCTGTGTTTGATCCTGACCTTGGGCGCTGTCTGTGTGGAGTTTGTACGTTCTCCCTTTGCCTCCGTGGGTTTCCCCTGGGTGCTGTGGCTTCCTCCCACATTCCAAAGACATGCGGAATTGTAGGTTAATGGCCTCTGTAAGTTGCCCCTAATGTGCAAGGAGTTGATGAAAGAGTGGAATGACATAAAACTATTGTGAATGGGTGATCGATGGTTGGAGTGGACTCAGTGGGCTGAGGGCCTGTTTCCATAGTGTATCTCTAAACTAAATGCAGCTATGTATTTTTCCATTATAGTATAATGGTTAGGAATACAATATGCACAAACACAATTCTTGTCTTATTTTCTCTACATTTGTTTTGTGGCTTGCAGGAAGAAAGGAAATCAATACTGCAATTATGTATAAAACTAATGTAAACTAGAGGAAGGGAACAGCAAATAGATTTCTTAATTTTTCCAAAAAAAATAGGTTTGGAAGATATTTTTCAAATAGCAAAATAGAAGGTTGTGGATTAGAGTCAGTCATAGAGCATTGAAACAGGCCCTTCAGCCCAACTTGCCCATGCAAGTCAAGGACTGTCTTATGAAGAAAGACTGGATAGACTTGGTTTATACTCTCTAGAATTTAGGAGATTGAGAGGGGATCTTATAGAAACTTACAAAATTCTTAAGGGGTTAGACAGGCTAGATGCAGGAAGATTGCTCCCGATGTTGGGGAAGTCCAGGACAAGGGGTCACAGCTTAAGGATAAGGGGGAAATCCTTTAAAACCGAGATGAGAAGAACTTTTTTCACACAGAGAGTGGTGAATCTATGGAACTCCCTGCCACAGAGGGTAGTCGAGGCCAGTTCATTGGCTATATTTAAGAGGGAGTTAGATGTGGCCCTTGTGGCTAAGGGGATCAGAGGGTATGGAGAGAAGGCAGGTACGGGATACTGAGTTGGATGATCAGCCATGATCATATTGAATGGCGGTGCAGGCTCGAAGGGCTGAATGGCCTACTCCTGCACCTAATTTCTATGTTTCTATGTTTCTAAACACAATATGAGACTTGGCCAGCTTACAACCCAATGGTATGAATATCGATTTCTCTAACTTCAAGTAACCTTTACATCCCCTATCTCTCCATCCCTCTACCTCCCTAGTCATTGTACTAGTTTCAATGTGGTCCTCAATGGCTCATTTCCTTTATCATTGTTGCTTTTTGCATATCTTTCATTCATTTGTTCTATATCTCTCTATAACACCATCTATATCTCTCGTTTCCCTTTCCCCTGACTCTCAGTCTGAAGAAAGGTCTCGACCCGAAACGTCACCCATTCCTTTTCTCCAGAGATACCCGCTGAGTTAATCCAGCTTTTTGTGTCTGTCCCAACTTTTATACTCAATACATTGATTGATAAAGGTCAATATTTTGAAGGTCTCCTTGACTACCCTATTTACCCTTGATGTAACTTTCAAGGAACTATGTACCTGCACTCCAAGATCCCTCTGCTCTACAACACTCCCCACAGGCCTGCCATTCACTGTGAAGGTCGTGCCCTAGTTTGACTTTCCAAAATACAACACCTCACACTTATCTATATAAAATTCCATTAACCAGAAGAATCATCATAGATAAGTGTATGAAAGGTCAGCATGGTCTTGATGGGATGAAGGGCCAGCTTCTGTGCTATATAACAGAATTATTGGGTTATACTGCATAGAAACAGGCCATTCAGCTCACCGTCTATGCTGACGATCGAGTACAATTCTCTACTAATACTACATTAATCTAATTTTATTCTCGCCACATTCTCATCAACTGTTTCCATATTCTACCACTCGCCCACACACTATTAATTGAGCATTTTCGGTAGCCAATTATTTATAATTCTATGAGATTATCATTTGAGAAATTCCTTTCTGAAGGAACATGCTTAGATTGTTCAGGCAGCTCCATGTTTGTCCTTTTATCTTTTACCCACTTAATGAGGATTTTCTTTAGCTTTGGGCAACTGAATTGTCCATCATCAGCCTCCTAATAATTTTATGCCATTAATATAGAGTTTCACAATTAACATTCCTCTTGTGCCTGCCTTCTATTCACATTGGCAATATTCTTCATAATAAATATGCTGACAGAATTCCTACACAACTAATTCAGTTTGGAGACAAGGCTGACGTTAGAGAGACAGCAGCATTGGTGGAATGCAAATTCAACTGCCTACATATATTATTATGCTGACTGTGATTACGAATATAAATGAACAATGTTAAACTGATCTCTCACTTACTTCACAGTAGGATTTAAGGACTCCTGGAGTGGAAATGAGATGTAGTTAATATGGTTTAAATTTGGGCAGAGATGGTCTGATATTGCTTCTACATTATCGTGAAGTGTTGAGAGGTAGTTAAAGAGAAAATAAAGAGGAGATGAAGTGGCTCTATGCTGCAAAGTTAGTTGTAGAAAAGAGAGATAAAAACAGTGGAGAAGGTGAGGACTACCTGTGAAAGTACAGGATAAGTGAATGTGCACAAGGGACAAATAGGGGAGAGTTCAAGAGAAAGGGAGGAAGAGTGCATAAGCAGAATGGAAGATGAGAAAATTAATGGAAAAGAGCATATAAAACATGGGACGTCATAATCAGAGCTATGGTAAGAGAAATATTGCATTGGAAATTCTATAATGGATTAATTTGAAACCAAAAATCAAAATTGAGGGACACATATTTGAGCCACTGTTTTGGAATCTGTTACTAAAGAGGAGTATCAAATATTTAGGGATGTTAATACTGTTAAAGGTAAGGCCTTCATTTGTTCAGGAGGGAGAAGATGTCTTTCATGAACCTTCCTCAGATGACATGGTCCTAATATTACTCTACTTTCATCTCTGGCTTCTTGTTTCAGTGAGTAGTGAATTGATAATAATAGAGTAATATCCATCTCTGTTTTGTCAGCTTTGGAAGAAGCCCTGAGTTGAAGGAACACTGAGACTAAGGCATAGGCTCTGTCAGTATTAAAAAGGTTAAATAGCGTCTTCCCTATAATGTGGGAAAATTAGGAAAACCAACCTCATAGTTTGAGGGATAAAAGGAGATTCAGTGACAATAATTTGGGCTGCAATGATATGAGATGAATCATAAGATATAGGATTGTTAAGAAGGCACATGGCCTAAAGTTCGACCCAGCTCTCATTTTAGGCATCAGAGAGCGAGAAGGGGTATTCAGACATTTGAATAGGGAGAATTACTTTGAGAGCTCTCCTGATGGTGCCAACATGTTGACTACACTGGAGAGAGGAGATTCACCAGGATAATGCATCGGATGGAGAATTATCCTTTAGTCATGGGAAGAGATTTGATAAGCTGGTTGTTTTCCTTGGAGCAGAAGAGGCTGAAGGGAACTTGATTGAGGTGAACAATGTTGTGGCATGCATAGATTGAATAGGCAGCAAGAAACCTTTCCCAAAGCAGAGATGTCTAAAGCCAGACAACACAGATTTAAAGTAAGGGGTAATAGGTTTAGAGGGGTTCTGAAGAAGATGTTTTCATCAAATGTTGTATAGTTCAATTTAGTTTAGAGATATAGCTTGGAAACAGGCCCTTTGACCCACTGAGTCCATGCTAACCATTGATCACCCATTCATACTTGTTCTATGTAATCCCACTTTCCCATCCACTCCCTCCACATTTGGGGCAACTTTACAGGGACCTACAAATGACTACAAATTAACCTATAGACCTACATATCTTTGGGATGTGAGAAGAAACTGGAGCACCTAGATAATTATTTTTCATCATTATTTAAGGTAAGGAAATTTGGCACTTCCTGCCTTCCCTGTCAGTGGGTTTCACATTGTCCCAGTTATTCAAAGTGCACAACTATGACTGCTTTGTCATTTTTCCACAGCTCACAAATTTCCCTACAGATTTGTTGCTATATTTCCTTCTGGCTGCAAGCTGTTTAAAGACCACTCCCATCAATGCGAAGGCCCTATTATCACTCGTCAGTTCAATCTCCGTCGGTTTAAACCGGATAGACACAAAAAGCTGGAGTAACTCAGCGGTTCAGACAACATATCAGGAGAAAGGGAATAGGCGATGTTTCGGGTCGAGACTCTTCTTCAGACTGAGAGTCAGGGAAAACGGAAATGAGAGATATAGATGGTGATATAGAGAGATATAAAACAAATGAATGAAAGATATGCAGAAAAGTAGCAATGATAAATGAAATGGGCCATTGTTAGCTGTGGGCCAGGTGAAAACGAATTATGCAGACAATAAAACTCACCAGGACGATAGTGTCCTAGTACAATGACTAGGATGGGGGAGGGACGGAGAATGAGGGTTATTCGAAGTAAGAGAAATCAATATTCAATATCCCTTCTCTCCAGAGATGCTGCCTGTCTAACTGTCTAACTCCAGTATTTTGTGTCTATCTTCGGTGTAAACCAGCATCTGCAGTTCCTTCCTACACAATATTCATACTGCTGGGTTGTAACCTGCCCAAGCGAAATGTGAGGTACATTGCCTCACTCTCACAATGGGGGAGGCCCAGGACTGAAAAGTCAGTGTGGGAATGGGAAGGGGAGTTAGAGGGTTTGGCAACTGGGAGACTCATTTGATGTTCTTTCGGGTATATGACCCTGCTTAATTGTATTCTTAACCAATATTGCTACCCATCCTCCTACTTCCTGTCTTAAGACCTTACAACCTGAAAGATTCAACTGCTAGTCGTGGACACATGTAAAGGGATTTCAGTCATGGGCACTCTGGCATATTCCACTGTTTATCCATGTCTTTATTCCCCAGACCTCTTACATTAAATGGGTATTGGGGTCATCTTTCCACCAGCAAACATATTTCTAGTCTAAGATTGCAAGATCGCACACAGCAAGGTTTTGCGTGGGAGTTGAGTGATAAAATTCACACCTCTATGTTAACTTAAAACAAACGTCATTGAGAGGACTGAAATGTTGCGGTATTTGCAGCAGAATACCCGATAGTTAGGCAATGTTTCTTTGTAACTTCTCTTTGTAATGTATGCTTTTCCTGTAATAAGAGCAGAATATACTGGAGCGACTGCCTCCACAGATGCTCTGGAGGAAGAACCAGACATAATGTGTAGAAAGGAACTGCAGGTCCTGGTTTAGACCAAAGATAGACACAAAATGCTGGAGTGACTCAGCGTGTCAGGCAGCATCTCTGGCGAGAAGGAATGGGTGACATTTTGGGTTGAGATCCTTCTTGAGGGTCTCGACTCAAAATGTCCCCCATTCCTTCTCTCCAGAGATGCTGCCTGTCCCACTGAGACACTCCACCGTAGATAAAGTTTCAGCTCAAAAACCTAGCCTGGCCTGCTCAGTATTTCCAGGACCTGAAGGATTTTGCTCTTCAAGTACGAAACCATTGTCTCCTCTTCCTGATTAACTTCACCTCTTGAGGGAGATAAGTAATTCGTAGAGAACAATGCAACAAGAAAAAGGAAACGAAAAATGTGAAACTCTCCAATAAAATCAAAACATTCTGGAATCATATAGTGGGTCAGGAAGCATGTGTGAAGAGAGAACTTGTCAGGTTCATGACCATTTTGATCAATCTCCTTTGGATCAATATCCTGGACAATAATTCTCAGGCAATAGGGACAAGTAGATACACACTGGAAGCTAAATTGGATAGCGCTGGAAGCAGGAGTGACTAGCAATCTGTTCCAACTCACTGAAGATAGACACAAAAAGCTGGTGTCACCGAGTGGATCAGGCAGCATCTGTGGAGAAAAGGAATGCTGTAGCTGACGTTTTGGGTTGAGACCCTTCTTCAGAAATGGCCAGTAATAGTTTCCTTCCTGGAAGTTATTGCACGTTATAGGAAACCTCCACTGAAATCTGGTCATGTTATGTGGTACTACTGGTCTCCCTTCCCCACCCCCCTTGCCCCCCAACTACAATCAGTCTGAAGAAGGGCCCATAACATCACCTCTCTTCTCCAAAGATACTGCCTGGCCCACTGAGTTACTCCAGCACTTTGTGTCTTTTTTTTATAAACCAGCATCTATAGTTCCTTGTTTCTACATTTGTCTCACAAAGAGTTCTGCTGGATCCCAGATCTAGAGGTAATATCAAATTCCTTGTGGATTGTAGAAAAAAACAGCACTCGCCCATTATTCATTGCTGCTCATCACTAAACTCACATTGCAATAGACAAATGCAGTAATACCAGGATTAACGTGGTCATGATAATACAGGGAAGTAATCAACTGCTAAATCCTGGGAAATGTCCTTAATCTGAATCTTATCCCCCATGTGAAATGTTGATATCTACAAGAGATAAAACCCTAGCAAATAAAAAAAATGGGTTTGCTATTTTGAAACTTTAGGCTGTCAGAGATGCTTGCAATAAGAATAATTCACTGACTGCAGAAATTCGGAACAAAATGTGAACATTATGTCCCAAGGTGATGTTGACTTTTACTTATTTCTGCACATCCTATGCTGTGATGAGTTGTGACTGCCTCGGCTGAAGCAGGTACAATGCACAGGGTGATAACTGAACAAATCAAGTCAACCCTGCCAAGATGTAGGAGGCCCTGGTTGGGTTGCTCCTGGGCCTGGCCAAGCTGGCCATCCGCTAGTCACGGAGCCAGGCGGTGGAGGGCTATACCCGAGCCAGCTGCCTGCCCCTTTTCCGTGGTTACGTCCGTGCCCGGATGGGGTTAGAAAGGGAATATGCCCTGTCCACGTGCACCCTGAGGGAGTTCCGGGACCGCTGGGCTCTGCAGGATGTTGAATGCATCCTTGACAAGGAGTGTAAGATAGCTGTACAGTAGTTTATCAATGATATTTATTTGTATTGTATTATGGTGGTGGGTTCTGGTTTGTTTTATTGTAGTGTAATATTATTTTTTAAATAATTGAATACATTTTTTGAAAAAAAAGATGCAGGAGGCCCTGAGAGTGTAATAGTAAGCCGCCGTTCTTCTTTCACATGCGCTTGAACTTACCACACCAATTCTTTTGAGGAGGGTAATTTTTTTGTCCATCGAACAAAGCGATTTCATTAACAACAGCAGTGCACAGTTCTGATAGAAAGCTAAATTTGATCTGACTGCAAATGTTGAACTTGCAGATTGTAGTTTGATAGCATGGAACACATTTTGTTCATGTGTAGTTTGCAGTCCATGTGAGATATCTCAAATGAGGAAAGCTGAAGGTTTGCAGCTGACGTGGTCTGAGGCTTGAATCCTTTGGCAGGTAGAACCCCATAAACATGAGCACTAAACATTTATTAACTGCCCATTCATTATTTTTCAACTTCCTATCCCCAAACTCAAGCACCCAACATACTTGCCCCCTCCATCAGCCAACATCCAACAATCTGACAATATTCCAACAGTTGAGATCCTCACTTCCCAATGCCAACTGCAAGACTAAACTCCCTTGTCAATTGTGACCTACCTCACTGCCTGCCATGACCCATCAGGACCTGATTTCCCCATTTGATGAAGTTCCCCATGCCAGACCTCCTTCCACAGTAAGCCTCCCACCAACTCTGCAATGATCTGCAATCTGTGTGGCCTTTGCTGGCCCAGCAGTGGTAGAACTGCTGTGGAAATGGCCTTTTTGAGCGACTTCCTTCCAAGGTTCGATGTGCGCGTCATTGAGGCCATCTTGGAACAAATACAACTTAGATTATTCCAGCCATATTTCTTGCACAGATTAGTTGTAGACCAGTCCACTTTTTAAAGCAATAGCATGTAGTAATATCTGCACTGAATGGAAATTATAAAGAAACTGAAATCAAAACAGGTTGGAAATACTGCACTCAGTCCAAAAATGTTATCTGTTTTGTTTTCCACAGATGCCATCTGACCTGCTGAGGGGTTTAATCATTCCATGTTTTTACAGTAATCTCTGAACCACCAGAGGGAGTTTTATCATGGAGGTAATGCTGTCATAATTGCAGTATCAACATCTTAGGTTCACGCTGCAGCTCCAACACTAATAAATCTGATGAGCATAAGCAAAAAAAATGGACCCAGACACAAATTGACTATAAAGAGTCATATTATGCATCAAAGAGGAATTCATTGGAACTGACAGATAGTGAAAGAATTGATCGGCTGGGCTTATATTCACTGGAATTTAGAAGGATGAGAGGGCATCCTATAAAAACATAAAATTCTTTGGAATTGGACAGACTAGATACAGGAAAAAATGTTCCCGGTGTTGGGGGAGTCCAGAAACAGGGGTCACAGTTTAAGAATAAAGGGTAGGCCATTTACTGTAGGACTGAGATGTGGAAAAATCTTCACCCCAAGTATTGTGAATCTGTGGAATTCTCTGCCACAGAAGGCAGTGAAGGCTAATTCAATGGATGTATTCAAGAAAGAGTTAGATATAGCTCTTAAGGGCCTGTCCCACTGTACGAGGTAATTCAAGAGCTCCCCCGAGTTTAAAGTACTTACTCGTGGTAAGTACGTAGAATGTATGTAGCGGGTACGTCGGAGCTCGGAATATCTCTTAGTGGCTCGTAACGCTAACGGCAGGTACTCGGGAAACGCGGTAAGCTCGTGAAGATTTTGCAACCTGTTGAAAAATGTCCACGAGAGCCCCAAGTACCTACGAGCGGCTATTACCGTAATTCTCCAAGTTCGAATCAGGGGAAACTCGGGAAAATTCTTGAATTACCTCGTACAGTGGGACAGGCCCATTAGGGCTAATGGAATCAAGGGATATGGGGAGAAAGCAGGAACAGGGTACTGATTTTGGATGATCAGCCATGATCATATTGAATGGCGGTGCTGTGTCGAAGGGGTCGAATGGCCCACTCCTGCACCTATTTTCTATGTTTCTACAGTATGTTGATTATTTTATACTCATCCGATCTTAACCCATTTTATTTTCCTACATTCCCATCAATTAGTTCCCATTCCTCCAGATTCTAACGCTCATCTACACAATAGGGGCAATTTGCAATGGGCAATTAACTAACCAAACCCCAACATTTTCAGGATGTGGATGGAAACCAGAGCACCTATAATTAAATACAGCTAAATATAAATCACTTTTCTAGATAGTGGTGTTGGTTTTAAAGCTTGCTGCTGACGTGTTTCATTGAAGCCAATGAGCCACAGCAATGTGGAAATCACAATAAAGTAAGACATTAACTGCGAGGAAAGATTGCAAGGCTACTGCTGCTTTCTTTGGAACAGAGGAGGCTGAAGGGAGATTTAATTGCGGTATAAAATATTATGAGAGGTTTATATTTACACAAACAGGAGGAATCTATTCTGCTCAGTGGGCTGTGATTTAAAGTAATTGATGAAAGAATGAGGGGGGAGTGGAGGAAATACTTTCTTACCCAGAGCACCAGTGGTTATAGAATACATTGCCTGAAAGGATGATTGGGGGCAAAAACCTTGTCTGCATTTAAACAGCATTTAATTCAATAGTTGAGGTGCTGTGCAGTTGGGTACTCCACCCCCTTGAATTTCTATGAAGATGAAAGGCAGTTCAACTCTGGACTAATTGTGCAGAGGTGTGAAACTAGCCTGGAGTTATTGCTTATTAAAATGACAAAAAATAAGGATAGAGTTTGTTTGCAATGGGGTGCAGGCAGTATTGTGATGTGCAACACTACTGAGATCAGAAACAACAGTCTTAGTGAAAAATCAAATGTGGGAATTGAAATGCTGTTCAGATTTTGATGTTGCCAGGCTTTTCATGGTCAATCTTTCTCTAGCAAATGTTGCCAAACATGTTTATTTCCTCTACACCACCTGAAACACGGTGAATGAATGTTGATGGTTGGGCTACACTGGTATCAATCTAATAAATTGTAAATATCTGTATCCTTCCCCAAGGCCTTAGGTCTGCCTGAAGATAGTGAGCCCAGAACTCGTATGAAACTTTGAAATATTTTATCGAGTATTTGTGGCAAATTCCAATGGGTATAATCCACCTGAGAGCAGAGATTGATTCGGTAACTGGCAGCTGATTCAGTAACTGCAACCATCTGCGCTTTGAATTCTGCGGCAACTTGCTTTTCAGTGCCAATCCATTGACCTGTTTTGAGGAGCATTCGTTTCTACCCAGCACAAAGACAGATTTGGGGGTGCGATGAAGGGAGAAACAGATTCCTGATAACGAGGTCTTCAATTTACCAGGGGGTAAATACTTCAATCCATTCACAGCACGAAAAGAAGCATTGATCAGACAAAAATACAATCCCACAGTGACCTTCATTTATTCTGTAAACATAATTAACTAATCGTCAAGATCTTTTTTTCTCTCAGCCTGTTAGAAGCTGCCTTCGACTGACAATATTAGTCTATTAAATTACTCCTTGTGTACATTGGGGAAGAGAACCTGGATCTGTGCATGCTTGGAAATTATAGATTGCTAGTTGTTCAAATTAGTAGTCTGACATTACACAACATTGTTTCAGTACATCTGGATGGAATTTCTGTCCAGTGTTACAGTGAAGGAAGTAAACCCTTTATTACCTTAAGTACTTAACATCTGTGTTAAACAACAGAAAGGAAACTGCACATTAACACATTTGCCCAATTGTTATTGAAGACACAAAGCTTGCTTGCACCTCATTACTTCTTTTTTTCATATTATTTTCCTTGTATCTAAAATAATAACATATTTTTTAGACAACGAAGTTGATTTTCAAGCTTGCATGTTTCATTAAAGAAATGAGCCAAAGCAAAATGGAAATCACATTAAAGCAAGACATTAGCTGCAGAGAAGGTTGCAAAGGTTGCTGTTGCTTTATCTTTCAACCTAAACCACCCTCTCCCCAGCTACTTTCCCCAGCAACCGCAGGAGGCGCAACACCTGTCCCTTTACCTCCCCCCTCGACTCCATCCAAGGACCCCAACAGTTTTTTCAGGTGAGACAGAGGTTCAATTGCACCTTCTCAAACCTCATCTACTTTACCCGTTGATCCAGGTGTCCTGTACATCGGTGAGACCAAGCGCAGGCTCGGCGATCGTTTCATTGAACACCTCCACTCAGTCCGCCTTAACCTACCTGATCTCCTGGTTGTTCAGCACTTTAACTGCCCCTCCCATTCCCAATCTGACCATTCTGCGCTGGGCCTCCTCCATTGTCAAAATGAGGCACAGCGCAAATTGGAGGAACAGCACCTCATATTTCGCTTGGGTAGCTTACACCCCAGCAGTATGAACATTGACTTTGTTAACTTCAAATAGCCCTTGCTTTCCCTCTCTCTCCATCACCTCCCGTTCCCAGTTCTCCCACTAGTCTTACTGTCTCCGACTACATTCTATCTCTGTCCCGCCTCCTCCCCTGACATCAGTCTGGAGAAGGGTCCCAACCCGAAACGTCACCCATTCCTTCTCTCCAGAGATGCTGCCTGTCCCGTTGAGTTACTCCAGCATTTTGTGTCTACCTGCTGTTGCTTTCTTTGGAACAGGGGAGTCTGAGGAGATATTTAACTGAGGTATAAAACATTAAGAGAGGTTTATAGCTGCACAAATAGGAAGAACTCATTCTGCTCATTTGTGTGACTGAGAATAAGGGGACGAGATTTAATGTAATTAGTGGAAGGATTAGAAGGGAGAGGAGGACATTCTTTCTCATCGAGAGCATTGGTCTGGAACTCATGGCCTGGAAGGATGATGGAGGGGGCAGGAAACCATGTCTGCATTTAAACAATGCTTCATTCAATACTTAAAGCTTCAAGTTCCAAGTCCAAGTTCAATTTTAAAATGTTGTGCATCCCTGATGCTTTGTCAGTTGATACCCCAGCGTCTGATGCTTCTATGCAGCCTCTTCACCAGGGTCAAAACTCACCTCCCTGTGGTTCAATTTCCACCCTAAAACCCTGTCCTCACCCTCTCTCCAATCTGCACCTTCCCCCTCGGCACAGGTCTTTGGGCTACTTAGCTTGATACGAGCAATGACAGATCTGGCAGGCCGCATGCCCTCACATAGTCAAGGCTTAACCTGCTCACCACAGTGATAAACCCTGTGAGCGATGGAGTTTCTCTTTCTCACAAAAATCTGTTACAGGCCCCGCTTAGAGGGCCACTATAATGACACTTTACCACACAGGAGAATTCCTGGGCCCACTGCTTTCGGTGTTGGTTGAAGAAAAACCATGGTGGGGTTATCTCTAGGGTGGCACAGGGACAGTTCACAGCGCCTGGGACCTGGGTTAAATTCTGAACTCAAGTGCCATCTGTGTGGAGTTTGTATGTTCTCCCTTAGACTATGTGAGTTTCTTCCAGGTGTTTTGATGTCCTCTCACATCTGAAAGATATGTGGATTGGTTCACTAAATAGCTGCTGTAAATTGTCCCTGGTGTGTAAGTCAGCAGTAGAATGTGGGGAAAACTGATGAGATATGAGGAGAATAAACAATGGCATGAACGTTAGTATCGTGTAAAATGGGTGGTTGATGGTCAGTTTGGATGGTGGGCCGAAGGACTTGTTTCCATGGTGTAACTCTATAAGTCAGAGGAGCAAGTTGTCATTGAGCCATGACAGATGGTAACTCCCAAATGTCCCTGATCCAGCTTGGATGGTGGCCTTGAGTAAGAACTGGTTCCTATTGGAAATGGATGGGGATGCTATAAATATCATGATCCTTTGCCATATAAAGAGCATCGATACTTCCTTAATGCCCAATCTACGTATCCACAATCCCCTTCCGAACACAAGTATAATGCAGCAGTGATATGACTTTTGTGATGACTAAGCTCCATCAGCCAGTTCTAGCTTTGCTGCCAATGTACATACTCTTTCATCATTAGTGTGGGCACAAAGACCCAGAACGTGGTCCATTACTGGAGTTAGATTTTGTGTTTACATGACTCTAAATAGAGTGTTGCCATAGTGACAGATTGCCAAAGTAAATTGCTTTCCTCCACGATGGTAAAGGTGCATGAGCTGAAATTAGGAAAGATGCAGCCACTAAGTGGAAGATTCAGCCTGTTTATATACTGTGCACTTTAACGCATCAACTGTTCCAAATATCATTCAGAATCAAGTAAAGAAAATCATCAGATTGAAAAGGTAATAAAATATCAAATAGCATCACCTGAGGAAAATGTTTGTAAATATTTTATGCAGACGAAAAACCTCCCTATGTTGATTAGAGCTGTTTCTGATTTGAGAACATTTGACAAAATTAGTCAACACAGGAAGAAGCAGTATGGTCCATTTTGCTTGCGACAGCTTTTTGATAAAACTAACCAAGTGATCCCACTGCTGTAAATATATATCTAAATGTTTCCCTGATTCTCCTTGGAAATTACTCTTCCACCTCTTTAAGTAATGCATATTGGATGCAAACAACTTGAAATGCTATTCTAAACCAGGGAGATGGAGCTCTTTGAGCTCTTTTTGTTTCTATCATCTAATTTTATTTGTTCTGCTTCATTCTTAAGTGAACCTGAATGAGATTGGACTGTGTTGAAGCAATCAAGTCTTTCACTAAGTATTAACAAATGGAATTCACACCTTTAGAAGGCACTGATATCTGATTCAGAGCAATTAAATACAGATTGTCTAGTTTTAGTCTCTATTCACTCTTATTAATAATTTGTGGTGAGAACATTCTATTCATTCCATTAGCAAGTCTTTCTATTAAATTAGATTTCAACAATCTTGAACTGTTTCTGTCTAACTAGAACACCGGACTTGCATAATATGCTGCTGCTTGCTTACGCCAACATCCATCTCTTGGTAAGAATCATTGCTAATCATGGCACCTAAGTAAAGTAAAGACAATGCTTTCACTTCTCCTGAAACTAATATCAAAAGCAATGAGTTTATACATGACCCAGGAGTCCAGTTAATAGATTTTGTCATTTACTTATACGATACCATGGCAACGCAATTGACTTAAATAATTGAACACCAATTGCTTTGACAGGAGGAAATAAGAAGAGCTCAATATGTAGGCAACCAATGAATAATTGTTCCTGTGGAAGGTATGATCTGTGAATCCACACTGGAGCAAAGGATTCTATTTGGTCTTAATTCCAGGCGCAACTCGCTAATATGCACGGATTGCCAAGATCTGCATCTAGTTAATGTGTTGTAGATTTGTCCATTCTTCAAATAAAATTTGGTTTTGTAATTTGTTATAGCATCAAAGGATGCCGTTCAGCTTGCTGACCCATCTCACCCAAGCCCCTATTATTTCCCTGTACCTAATTTCTTTCACCTTCCCATCAACACGCACACATAGCACAATGGGAAGTTGCTGTAATCTTATCTATGGTATAGCTCTTGATCATTCTTTGTTTTGTATTCTAAAGCTACTTGTTAGAAGATATATGACAGAACTCCCATCCACGTGACCATCAGGATGCTGCAATCTGAACCACGGCAACATAGAGGCACAGAATCATTTGTTATCAGTGCAGCAATTTTCTTACATCCATGCAGCTTTGCCTTTCTCTGTCAAGATTTCTAACATGCTATTGGCTCCAAACCGTTGCCAGCAAATCAGAAAAATAATCACTATTAACATCCACTGCTCTAAAAGACGATAGAATGACTTGAAATTTGAGTTAATTTTTATATTTATCTCAAAAGAGTCTTCACAAAACTGTTTAGTACCGTAATGGTTATCAATGAGACAGGAAATGATCAGGAAACTTGGGTCACTAGTCAACTTACACACGGGTCAGGGCAAATGCGCTTTGGGCTTAAGGAAAATCAGCTGGGGATTGAAGGAATCTAAGAACAAATTGCTTCATCAGCAGGTGATTCAGACTATCAGAGCTCTAAAAGCAAACTGCATACAGATTTTATTTTCTTAGGCAACTCTTTGTATGTGAGGATGACTTACTTCAGCTCTAGTCTTGTGTGTTGTGAGTGATTGAGCTGATGTGGAAATTGCAGACTCTTCCACAGAGTGCAGGAGGTGGCTGAGGTAGGGCACATCCCTTCCACTGCTAATGCTGGCTTCTATGCATGATTGCAAGTTTCTCAATACTATCCCAAATACTCCTTCTCACTTTGAGTGGACATTGGCAGGAAAGTTCCAAGTACCAGAGTGGACATTGTTTCTTAAGGAGGTTTTGAGCATGTCCCTGTCCACATTGTATTTCTGCCTATGTCAGAACTAAGAATAAAGGATCTCATTTCAGGATCTGGTGTCAGGCATGTGAATGACACGGGCAACATAATGTAGCTGTGAGTGTAACTAGGGTCTCAATGCCAGAGATATTGCCTGGATAAGGACACTGATTTTGGTTCTCCTGAATTTTGAAAATGTTGTGGTAATAGCATTAGTGGTGTATTTCAAGTGCTGTAAGATGCCTGCCATAAATAATCCAGCTCTAAAAATCATATGTGATCACCTCTACCCAGCATACCATAAGTTTTGTGCCAAATTTGAGATATTTACTTTTCAAACACCTTTTTTTCTCAATTAACCAAAGGTAATTTCAATTAATCAGGCTTTTCAAAAGTGAGAGGAAATATTGTGCTGGGTCTTGGAGAAAGAGCAGTAAAAGGACTAGGCAACAGAAATGGCGGTCCAAAGACTAACATGATCATTGCACTCAGAATCTGCATGGTCTCGATGGACCAGAAGCACTTAAGTTATGTAAACACTTCATAAAATGTGTGGACTATAAGGCAAAAATCAGCTGGTTTTTATTTTATTTTCAATACCAGTTTTTCTTCAGTTATAATACAATCAGTTACTATACTTTGCTTACAAGAGGGTTTTGCAATTGTAGTTCTCAGTCTTGCCATTGTGCTTAATTTATGGGATTTAAATAATCACTCATCCAATCTAAAATGGATCCTGACCTTTTCTGACCTATTCTGGTTCAATTATAGAACAAGACCATAACCTCATAATACTCTCTGACGTTCAAGTAGACACAAGCAGTTGACCTGGGATCTCAATCCCATATGTCCTGTTTTCACACCTTACAATTCCTTATCTATGTATCTTCCTCTCCTCTGACATCAATCCGAGGAAGGGTCTTGACCCAAAATGGCCTGGCCCGCTGAGTTACTCCAGCATTTTGTGTCTATCACAGAATAGTTACAGGTCTTAAGGAGGTCACTCGCCTGTCATGTCTGCACCAGCTACTCTCAGTCACCCGCTCTGCACATTCTTCCCTTTCAGACACTTACCCGGATCTCGTTTGAACATTACAATTGAATCAACCTCCAACACTGCAGTGGACTCTAGATTGCAACCACTCACTATTTAAATAAAATATTCTCATGCACCTTTTAGTTGTTTTGCCAATGATATTCAGGTTGCCTTAGTCATCCATATTTCTGTGATAAGTCATTGGCAACTTTATCCTTTTCATGTTTCCACGGCCTTCCTTGGTTTATTGTTCCATCAAGGTTAGTGCAGTTATTTTCTTTCTCAAATTGAGTCTAAACCATCATTGCCAACTATTGATTCTTTCTTAAGCTGGCAGCTTATTATATCTTTAATGATTTGTTGTATCATGGATGCTCGAGTGCTCCTCTGGGCCAACTTGTGCTGCAGTTTAGGTTAACGATTACAATTAAATAACTTTTCAAAAGATCAATGTAATCTTCTAAACAGCAATTCCGACCTCTGGCTCACCAACATTCCCACTGCAGTCTCATAGGATTTTTGCTAATCATGGAATGGGCCGCAATCCTGGCTGGAAAAGTGGAGAGAGCGAAGAGAGTGAAGGTGATTGGTGATGTGGTATTGAAGGCTTCTAAGAATGATATGTTGTGGCATAATGTAGAAAGCAAATGGTGGTGTGAGTCCTCAAGTCGTTGTTAATACAATCTGGGGTGATAGACAGATAAAAGAAGAAAAATTGTGAAGGATATGGACTCCAGTCCTTTGGCACATGAGTAGGAATTCTGAATAGGGAAATACACAAGGGTGTATATTCTAGCAAAGGCACTGACTTCATCAGTGAGTAGAGTCCCTTTAATAACGACTGAAGGAAGAATTGAGGTCATTCAAAGGTAATAACAAGTGTTTACGTCAACCGAGCAACTCTTTACAATGGATTTAGGGATTAGATTCTCTGGTGAAGTTATCAGGAATCAAATTTGCACGGGAATCTAGCAAACGGGGAGAGAGCACACTGAATACATTTTGTGCAACAGCTGTGTCAATGTGGACACCCAGGTGGAGATGGGGGGAAGCTGGGCCGGATGTAGCTGGGTAACTTGGAATGGATTTGTGCAAGTGGAGATGCAACGGTTCATAAGAAACTTAGTCTTCAGACAAGAGTAGCATGAGTGAAGGTTTTGGCGGCATTTGATGCCCCATTGTTAGAATTAGGTGCTGCAGGCAACAATTTAGATGAGAGTTTAAATCACAGCTTATATGGTAATGTAACTGCAGACCCAGTCTGAGTGGGCATTCAAGAGTGAGATGAAAGAATAAGGCACAATATTGAAGGGAGAAGACCACCAGCATGGGTTGCAAGTTTTGCAAATGTTTAGACTGATGCAGCAATTGCCATTTGAGGTATAGTTACACTGCCTGATGATAATACTAGAATTGTGCAAAAATTCCACTGAAATATCTGGAAGCTAAAACCCCTGTCCCATGGTACGAGTTCATTCCAAGAGTTCTCCTGAGTTTGCCCTGACTCGCTCGGATATTTACGATAATGGCCACTCGTCGGTACTCAGGGCTCTCATGGACATTTTTCATCAAATTGAAAAATCTTCACGAGTCTTCCCGTGCTTACCTGCCGCTAGCGAGTCTTCCCGAGTACCTGCTGTTAGTGCTAAGAGACGGCCCCAAGCTCCGACGTACCCGCTACGTTCATTCTCCATGCTTACTACGAGTTTGATTTTTTTTAACTCGGGAGAACTCTTGGAATGAACTCGTACCGTGGGACAGGGCTTTAATTAAATGTCTGTAATTAACCCCACTGTGTTCTCAATGTTAACTGCTGATTATCGATATATTCAAGAGATAGATATAGCTCTTAAGGCTAACAGAATCAAGGAATATGGGGAGAAAGCAGGAATGGGGTACTGATTTTGGATGATCAGCCATGATCATATTGAATGGAGGTGCTGGCTCGAAGGGCTGGATGGCCTACTACTGCACCTATTTTCTATTTTTCTATGTTTCTATGATATACACAGTGAGGCTCTTGATTTTCTCCCATATCCTGACAGTCACATCTAAGTGAGGGTGAATGGCATTGGCAGGATTGACCATGGATCTCCTATGACTGAGAAAATTCAGTTTAATGAAAACCTCAAACCCAGCATCAAGCTCATGGTCTAATGAGCAGCAGTAACCACCATTCCCTCTATCCTCTGTGATCATGTAGAAACCACATCTCAAAGCATTCCAAATGGACCATCAGGACAGTCTCTGAGAAATCTACCAAATCCATATGTCAACCATTATAACTCTGATTATACACAACCTGTGCTGATAAGCAGGACATAGACAGCACTGGAGATCAGCACTGAATCCAGGTTGCAGGAGCTGTGAGTCAGCAGCTGTATTAGCTGCACCTCTGTGAGATATTAAATGGATGCCAAAGGATGACCGGAAGTTGGAGCATTTTAAGGACTGGTGTTGGAGAGTTTGTAAATGGAGGGATCTGGAAGTTTCAGCGGCAGGTGGGCTGAGTGAAATGTTGTCCCGACACAAATCCTTGAATGTATTATATCCACTCTTATTGCAACCGATCATAAGGGCATTGGAATGCATTTACTTCAGACAAGCATTGTTCCTTGCATCAGACTTGTAAATTTATTCAAAGACACAGGAGACCACAGATACTGGAATCTTGAGCAAATACAAACTGCTGATGGAACTCAATGAGACAGGCAGCATCTGTGGAGGTAAATAGGAAGACGATGTTTCAAGTTGCGTTGGAATAAATGTCCCGATCCGAAACATCGTCTGCCCATTTCCCTCCACTGATGCTGCCTGTCTCACTGAGTTCCATCAGCAGTTTCTATTTTGCTCAAGATTCCAGTATCTGTGGTCTCCTGTGTCTTTGACTGCGCACTGTTCTCCAGCACTTTGTTGCTGTAAATTTATTAATTTATTAATTGTTTTTCCAGCACTTCACCGTGACTGGCTGGTTAATGGTATTCCCTCCTATTTTGAACACCCTGATCATTGTCAGTGGATTCCTTATAGAGTCATAAAGTGATACAGTGTGGAAACATGCCCTTTGGTTCAACTTGCCCACATCGGCCAACATGTCCCAGGTATACGTCCCACTTTGCCTGCTCTTGGTCCATATCCTTCCAAATCTGTCCTATCCATGTACCTGTCAAACTGTTTCTTAAACGATGGGATCAAGTCCTTCAGAGCATGTTCGTAACATGGCATTAGCAATAACTTAAATACCATTCACCTCTCACCCTCCCCTTTCACTAACTTTGCTCTATAAGCTCTGTCAGACAGTTTGATCCAAAATTCTGAAGTAGCTAAGAATCATTGGGGACATGGCATTGGAAAAATGGCATTGCCAATCTCCACCCTGCTCTCACTTCCATGTGGTTCATATCTGGGAGACCATAGGATATGTTTTTTCATGGGATAGGCCCTTATTTAAGTCATAATGTACTTTTTAGAAGCAGCAAATTGTCCTTTGTTCTCTAACTCGGAATGTCTAATGCATTTGCCAATAAAGTATTATTCTACTTTGCCAAATAGCCATGTATTTCAACCAAGACTTACATTGCAAAGGGGTGAGCTGGTGGTCTGAGACACCACATGAGAGTATAAGTTTGTTGTGCTTACAGTAAGATGGTCAAATGTACAGCATGCACTGGTGGCGGTGGGTGCATTGTGTGACTGCACTTTCTGTGCCTGAACCCAGTTCAAGTTGGCTCCTGCAGCCAGACTGCTGTAGCTCACCTGCTCCTGCGATCTGTGGTCACTACTTTCAGAGATTTAAAATGTCTGATGTGTAATGAATGTGAGCATCATCGCTGAGATTAATGAAAACAGATTATTAGATATTCCACTGTCTTTATTGAAATTGTCTAGGTAAAGTAAATCTACTTTATGGAGCTGACATAGCATCATATTTCAAATTACAAAGATAGAACATGTAGGTTTTAAATTTAAAGATGACTGCAGTGTTTTTGAGACATCAAAATCCTTAAAAGGGAAACTTTAACCTTTTTAGCAGTTACTTATTTACATTTCACTGTCATCTCACAAATACTGTCATCATAGCCTGAAGCACTAGATTTCTCTCTTCAAACCACTTTGCATCGCTATATCTCAATTCTCCATTAAATCCCCCTCCTTCGACAAGTATTTGACCACATGTATTGATGAAGGACTCTTCATAGAAGGAAAGGAGATTACAGCAAAATGTAGAATATTGGGATAATGGGGAGCTCCACACAGGATATGAACACAAATGTTGTCTTGATAATGCTGCTCTCTGCTAGAGAATTGGTAACAAATTGGTTTACTGGTTGGAGCCAGAGGTGTACCTCACCCCTGAGGATACAGATGAACTTCCATGCTAGAGACAACAATAAGAATAAATTATTCAAGTTCAGAGTACTTTCCTTGCATATGGAAGTAGTTGGGGGTCCTGTAGAAAGCTCACAACACTCAGCAGTGTTCCTTGAGAAAATGTCCTTTGCAATTGTATATGCATATATGCAAAGAAGTGACTGCGTGCAACCTCTTGGGCTGTTTTTAGACCTTGACGTTTATGTTCAACCAGCAGATAGAGTCAGAGAGTGATACATTGTGGAACCAGGCCCTTCGGCTTAACTTGCTCACACCGGCCAACATGTCCCATCTACACTAGTCTTACCTGCCTGCATTTGGTCCATATCCCTCCAAACCTGTCCTATCCATGTACCTGTCAACTGTTTCTTAAACGTTTCTTAAACGTTGGGATAGTCCCTACCCCGACTACCTCCTCTGGCAGCTTGTTCCATACACCCACCTCCCTTTGTATTTATTAACCTGAAACTAAGATGGGCATTGTGACACTTCAAACAAAGGTAAAGCCAGGGAGGAGGCAGCAAGTCAGCAATCTGCTGATATGTGGATCCTCATCATTGAATTTCTGCTCATGAAAGCAAAGATGGAAATATAATATATTGGTCATAAGACAAGTGTGCTGATATTGCTGATATTCCTAAATGCCCCATTGCATTTAGTTCAACATCATGAGGATTCACATAAAATCTTCCCATGTAGGAAGGAACTGCAGATGCTGGTTTAAACTGAAAATAGACACAAAATGCTGGAGTAACTCAGCGGGACAGGCAGCACCTCTGGAGAGAAGGAATGGATGACATTTCAGATCGAGACCCTGTTCCGCTAAGTTACTCCAGTATTTTATGTCTATAAAATCTTTTCTGCAGGGTAATCCCTTTCCAATACATGCAGCGAATTGTAAGGCATTTATTAAATGTGTTTTTTAAATTATCTGGTATCCTAACATTGGAGTGATTAGGATGGAAGGGGTGTAGTCTATATTACTAAAAGTATGATCTTGACCACTTCCTGTTATTCTTTATATTGATTTTAGAAAAAATGCTGCCACTTACGGCTGTGATTTTTGGCCATCTTACTCAGAGTCCCCCTCTGCTGCACAGGATGAGGATTTTTCCCATCGATGAAAAATAAAAGAGTTATTAGTGTTTACAAAATGTTGAGATTCTCTCTCCTGAAGGCCACGCCCCTTCCGGAGGGACTATAAAACCCAGAAGTGTTGAGTGCCTCAGTCAGTCTCTGCAAGATGGAGGAGCAAGAGGGTTACGTCTCTCAGTCTGAGCTGTGAATAACACTGAACACATGTCTATAAACTGTGAGTGTAGTTTTACTGACCTTGAGTGCCCTTAATGTGGTTTGAAAATGAAAATGTGGTTGGTTTGAAATGAAGCACAGTAAATGGTTGGTGGTGGTTGGATTGAAATGAAGCACAGCAAATGGTTGGTGGTGGTTGGTTTGAAATGGAAAATGATGAGGGTTCTGTTGCTGTTCTGTACTCTTCTATATTCTATGTTCCATGTTCTAAAATGAAATGGTGGTTGAATATGTATTCAAATTGAGGAAGTTATCACTACTGTGATAACAGCAACACAAACTCTCAGCTGTTAAGGGACAGATTAAGGTGTGGAATCAACAATGAATGGTTACAGTAGGAGTTATTAACAGAGGCGCATCTGACCTTTGAGAACAGACTGAGTATTACCCAAGCAGAAGAACTGATTAGATAAATCATGCAGGGCTTGCAAGTGAGATAAATAGTTTCATGGTGGACAAGCGGCAAAACACACTATTCCAAAGCAAACTGAGCACCAAGTCAAAAAACATAAACAAAGGGTGTCATTGGTGGAGGGAAATCATACCACCTGAATGTCAGTTCAGGTATTAAATGGTGGTACCAAAGTGACACCAACGTGCTGATATGAAAATTAATAATTCATCGGCGCTACAATGGTGTTTTTCTGAGGAATGACTGAATATTCAAAAATCACAATATCTGAATTTATAAATGTATGGGTAAATCAGAATGTTGGAGTTTGTGACATGATAGTGAAATATGTATGACATGTTAAAACTTTACCACTGTTAGTGGTTGCAGATTCTGGAACAAACCTGTTGAACAGGCGACTGAAAGAAATTCCCTGAAGTGGGCAAATATTCATCATGCTAAGGTGGGTGAGACTGGAACATTACAGGAGGTGCTAGAGAGATATGAAAGTGTTGACGTGTATCCAGAACAAAGTTCACGGTGATCCTACCATTCCACTATGATTCTTCAAGGCGG